>NW_005187801.1:86636-87851 GCF_000239375.1 Pundamilia nyererei | reverse complement strand
TTTTTTGTCTGTATGTATTATTCTAGGGTCTACCTTACAATATAAAGTGCCTTGAGGTGACTGTTGTTGTGAATTGGTGCTGTATAAATAAATTGAATTGAAAATGGAAAATTTAATTTGTCCCTGGGGCATTCTAAGTGTAGAATGTAAAAAAGAATTTACACAATTGTATGATGAGCTTCCCATGACAAAATGTGACAAAATGTTAGGGGGAAAACACTTTCTGAGAGTACTGTATGACTTATCTAAAAGAAAAGTCTAAAAAAAAAAACAAACCCAAAACAAAACAAAAAACACTACAGTCTGGCATCAGCTAGTTGAGTTATTCATCTTGTTCCTGCAAAAGACAGCTCATGATATAAATCACTGGATTTGGTCATTATAATTAAAAATAGCAGTCACCAGATGATGGTTAGGGAGGGTGGATTGTTATCATGTCCTCATACATGCAGACAGGCGATAAATGTGGGGATTAGGTGTCTTTGTAATGTTGTAGGGGTTTAATTCTGATTCTATGTATTTATATATATTTATGTATTAGTTTGCATACAATTTTGTGTGTTTCATTCGACATTTGTCCACACTAGACTCTGTTCAGGGAGGTTGCTGTGGTCTGCTAGTAGATCCACTAGCCACCAAGCATTACTGTTCTGTCCTGCTTCCTTCTCCCTTATGCTCTTCCAGTATTGCTCAGTCTGGTCGAGTCTGAGATGCTGTTCTCATATTGTTCCCCTGCCACTCAGACTACAGCTTCGATGGTTCTGTGGAGAACAGCCGATTTATTCTCCTGCCTTCTATTTGACTGCATGTTGGCTGTTCAGAGCAAAATCTTCCAAATACAAGCACCACACCTCCAATCAACTCAACTTTTTTTTTCCTTTTTCAGGCACAGTTTCTGTAGATATTTTTTCTGTGCTATTTTATCATCTATCTGAAGAAGCTTTGTGCTGCACTTTAAGTCTACACCTTTTAGACCTTACAACTTTTTGCGAGTTCATCTCATTATTCTTGCTTTTCTGCTTGCTTTTTTAGCAGTTCTTTATATTTCTGTTATATTTCTACATAAGTCACCATCAAGTGTGGGATCTACCAAGGAGATGCTGTTGTGATATTTTGATACCATGATAGCATTTACAGGATATTGTTTTATAGTGATATCATACATGAAACTGTTACTCAATAAGGCCCATTTACTAGTTGTTTTTCTCTTTCTCT
>NW_005187801.1:72349-85213 GCF_000239375.1 Pundamilia nyererei | reverse complement strand
AGGTGCAGGCTGTGTAAAGATGCCCCTGAGACAATCCAGCACATAACAGCAGGGTGCAAGATGCTAGCAGGCAAGGCATACATGGAACGCCATAACCAAGTGGCCAGAATAGTATACAGAAACATCTGTGCCGAGTATGGCTTCAAAGTCCTGAGGTCAAAATGGGAGAAACTCCCTAGGGTGGCTGAGAATGACCGAGCTAAGATCCTGTGGGACTTCCAGATACAGATGGACAAAATGGTGATGGCTATCCAGCTGGACATAGTAGTGTTGGACAAGCAGAGGAAGATGGCTGTAGTGATTGACATAGTGATACTGAATGACAGCAACATCAGGAAGAAGTAACACAAGAAGCTGCAGAATTACCAAGGGCTCAGAGAAGAGCTTGAGAAGATGTGGAGGGTGAAGGTGACGGTGGTCCCAGTGGTAATCAGAGCACTAGGTGCAGTGACTCCCAAGCTAGGCGAGTGGCTCCAGCAGATCCCATGAAGAACATCCGAGATCTCTGTCCAGGAGAGCGCAGTCCTTGGAACAGCTAAGATACTACGCAGGACTCTCAAGCTCACAGGCCTCTGGTAGAGGACCTGAGCTTGAAGGATAAAGACTGCCCGCAGGGGCGAGGGAGCATTTTTATATATATACATTTGTGTGTGTGTGTGTGTGTTATTTTACTTCTTCATTGTGAAACACAATTTTCAACTCAGTAAAAGGCTGAGTTATAATCACTTCATAAATATATTGTAACTGAATATGGGCTGTTGACCATTGACAGACAAAATCCTTCTAACTTGTTCACTGGACGTCTGCTGTGCACAGCAAATGCAAAGAAAGCCCAGTTCAACCAGAATAGGAAAATAACTAAATATAGCCAGGATTAGCTAACATTTTTGGTGCTATTTGGAGAAAAAATGTACATAATCAGCACTTTTTTACATCACGGCAATGACCTTGTGTTAATCAGAGCGATTTGCACTTTTGTGTGATTGTGTGTTTTGAGTCTTCACACCAGAACTGTGTCAAGAATTTACTTTTTCATCTTCTTTCTCCTGTTTTACTTGTGTAAGCTCAATGTGTACATTTGTGACATCAAGACATCAACACTTGAGCTGTTTTCACTGTAACCTGTACTGTTTCCAACAAGGTAGTCGGGAAAACAGAATTAGAAGACAACGTTACTTTTTGTAGTTCATGCAACTAATCAGTCATTAAAATCTGAAAGAGGTTTATAGGAGAGTTATTGTGCACATGCCACAAGGACAAGCCGTGTATACTCTTTCACCTGCAGTAAAATGCAAAGCAGTAACCTTCATATTTTTACCGCACTCCACTGTTTGAGCCAAAACAAAACATGCTAAAGTCAAACTTAGTTATCTCTGGTCAAAATTTGTTACAAAAGAGAAGTATAGGGAAGTGAAGAGTTCAAGATATGTCACTAGTGTTAAATTGGAAAACTATCAGGAAGAAAACTGTGGTGATTAAGAAAACGAGGAAATAATGAAATGAGAAATTTTCATGAGGAAATATTGCGTAATTTCGTTTGAGCTGTCCAGTCATTCATGAACTGCCATCTTTTCGGAAGCTACATAAAAACAAAAAGTTTTCAGCAGTGGAAAATATTACTTATTTGTTACTAAAAATAACACAACATATAAA
The DNA here is from genome assembly GCF_000239375.1 of Pundamilia nyererei. Classification (NCBI taxonomy): domain Eukaryota; kingdom Metazoa; phylum Chordata; class Actinopteri; order Cichliformes; family Cichlidae; genus Pundamilia; species Pundamilia nyererei. The sequence goes on along the minus strand of NW_005187801.1, from coordinate 83,560 downwards.
CTGATATATTTTTATAATAAGGTTAGTGTAATGTTAGTCAGTGTATATCTACAGAAATCACTTAAATTTGACATAATCTCACCATGTTTACAAGTTAGTCTGCTGGTGATGAATCCCAGGCTACCTTCTCAGGAAATTCTGACTCATTTTGGGTGAAATAAAATGACAACAGTCATGTTATGGAAAGCTTTGATTACAGTCAAAGTTAGTTAAGTCATAGAGAATGACTTGACCAGCTGATTTGATGTGACTGAAACCCGGTCTAGGATGACACACCAACATTATTCAAATGACAGTTTAGAGGGCCAGTGATTTGAATTCTACAAACGTTACCACACCGAACAGATTTCCATACCCTCGAAGTTATTAAAAAGTGAAGCCAGGAAGCATAAAATGATTGTATTTTTTAGATTTGTATTTTCTTTTATTTTTGATTGATTATGCTACAGAAAGTTCAAGCAGTCTGCGCTCTCGTGTCTGCCTGGATTCCAGAGTGTTTACACTTTACATGTGCTATACTTATTTAAATTTAATTCTGTCATCATCACTCTGATTCCATTATCTTCTTGCCCACCTTCAGCAAGCCAATTAGTCTCTCTTCCTTATTATTTATTTATTTATTATGTGAACTTAGTGCAAGTCTGTCGTTCTGCCCTTCTGGCTACAGACCAAAGCTGGCCTGTAAATGAGTCCAATCCAGAGGATGGTTTTGAAAAATGTGAAATCTGCAAAGGAGGGCATTAATGTGTTTTCAGTATGCATGGGAAGCGCCAGGATTCTATTTTCTTATGAACCAGAATCATTTGTAATTACTGAATTAATGTTTTTGATACTACCTCTTCTATTTATTACACTCACATGTGTAAAAGAAAACAATACCACATCTTTCATTACTATTTTTGCTGTGAATTTTAAAGACCAATATACACCATTAAAGACTGGAATTAAAAGTGTAATTAGATAGATATTGTATAGATATATAAATAATGTGTAAATATCTTATTCAGCGATTACTCTCATATAGACATGGCGAGAAAAACGGAGACTGGTGGGTGAGCTCAGTAAAATATGTCAACAGTCAATATAATTTTGTTGAAGCACACTGTTTATTATGGTTACTGCCTGCTGTCTTTAACAGTCTCAATGTTTTTCTTGCCTTGGTTGGATTTGGATTTCTCCAAAAGATGTGCTCATCACCATTACTGACAGTCTGTTATAATAAGTCGTTTTGTTGGAATTGCGGGGCTTGTCTGCCTCATTTGTTTCACAGAGCAGCATTAAAAAGATGTGGCGATAGTCACATTGGCCAGCAGATGTCACTGTGGAGATTGTTTCAGATTGTTTCGAAGGCTCGGTACATTTTCCTGCGCAAACGGTTCAAACTTGTCATCTTACTTATTATTTTCATCAGTTCTCAGGTAAGTAAGAAATAGACAAAGCATTAAATGTAAGAAATTGAGGTGTTTGCACTATGAAATAGCAATACACATTTTACCATATTAACTGTTTTTGTCGTTGTCCTTTTGAACCACAGTTGAAATTAATTTAATTTTAATAATCAGATTTTTACTTTGAAGGCGAGCTAATGAGCTGCCACTGCTTGTTCTTTTTTATGACATGTGGTCTAATAAATTAGTTAAAAACTGTACATATTTAATGATGCACACTTTATTAGATATATTTGTTTATTTTTTATCATCCTTTTTTTTGTTTTTTGTAGGTCCGGTGACTTTCTTGGGGAGGACGGGTAACTTGAAAAGTCGTTCCAATAAAGTTTGTTTGAACTGCTATTAAATAGACATTTATCTCCATCTGCTGGTAGGACTGAGTAAATGTAATGTGGAGACCTGTATAGCCACTTTTAACACATTTGACCATATAACAGCCCAGAATTCAATCACAACAACAGTCAGAATTCAAAAATGTGTTTTAATCATTACAAGTTAATAACAATATACAAAAGTAGCTGCTGCACAACAAAGTTTCTGTATTGAGAACCAACTTATAGATATTCTGATATTAGAGTTAAATCTCCAGTTGTTTTTCTGTGAAAATATTGAATGTAAACTCATGTAAACACTGGCAAAATACTGTGAGATGAATCCAGCGGGGTTTCAGGAAGGCAGGAAGGGAACATTTGTTACATTTCACAGGCAACACTTTCTATCTGGCTTTTTCCTTAATTTCCTGAACTGCTCTCCTCCGTTTCAGGTTGGTGTAGAGCAATGCAAAGTTGACAATATACGTGGAGACACAGACCATGCAGAAGTCTCCCAGAACAAATGCGAGAATAGATGCAAGATAGAGTGAACCGGCCACAGAGACCCAGGAGGAGAAGACCAAAAAAGCTGCTGCTTTTTTAGACACAGACAGTCCTGTAAATAAAAAAGTCAAATAGAGAGGATATCAGGACCTCAGTCAAACATAGTACATCATTGTGAAATTCCACACAGTCTCACGTCCAGAGTGGAGTAAATGTATTGCTCCATATACATATTATGCAATCTTCAAATACCTGAAATACTTGTGCTTGCCATGAATCACAAACACATTGACTTGCAAATGATATTCTGAATAAAAAGCTGTCAGCAATGTACTGTAATTTAAAGAAGACAATCACAGACTAACCAAGGCCCATCTGCAGAGTGTAAAATATGATGCCAAGAACACTGTTGGGCTGGTTTAGAGGACTATCTTTGGCCACAAAGTACTGGACCAAACCAAAACCACGTCCCCATCTGCCAGAAAGAAAGAAGTAACAGTCAGGGCAGCAATTTCTTCAAAATAAAATGAACAATTTTTTTTTCTTTCTTTATTCCAATGAAATATAATCAGCCTTACAGAGATATGAAATGTGATATGACCATTTAAATGTACACAAAAGGTATCTATGGCCAAAATGCTTACTTTCAGTAACTTAATACATGTAAATGTTCTATGTAATTTTGTTACATAAGTACAATGTTAAATGTTAAATTTAAGCAAATGAAATTTACTTGAATGGTATACACAGTTTATAATCAATGTATTTTCATTAATGATTATTTATTTTAATAAATAAACCTTCGATTTTATACATTACAGCTAAATTTTACTTAAAATTATTGCTTCATGTTTATGAGGGCAAAGAATTATTTCTTGAGTGTACAACATTAAGCGTGTAATAAAGATTTATTCTCTTAAAAATGACAAGAAATGTCAAAATAAATGTATATACCTTGTGTGCTCACAATGTGAAACGGGAAGCTACTTGCTTTAAAGTTTTTTCAGATAAATTAAGAACACGTGGCAATTCAATGGGGGTAGAAAGGCTAGAAAAAATATGCTAAAGTATCAGCTGGAAGACAAGGTTAGGATCAGATATGGATCAGTGGTCACTTGAAAACAGATCGAGGTAAGCTGATTCTGCACAAAAAGCGCAGGCATGAGGGAAAACAAAAAGCAGGAGTCAAATCATACCTTGAGGTAAAAACTCTGGAGCAGCTTACAGACTCCCCCAGGTCGCACAGCGCTCTGTAATCTGGGTTTCTCTCCCTGGATACCTCGACGTGAAGGGCATAAACAGACAAAACCAAACCGAAAAGGCACAAAAACATGCGTACCTTTCGCTCCCATTTGGGGAACCCCTGAATGGCACCCATTAGGACACTAAAAGATGAATTTATTGCACTAATGTTTTGAAACTGCACGGTTCAGTCTGGTTTCCTTTCAAGCGTCACCGTCCTAGTCAAGACGACGTGTTCGTGCTCAGATTGTCGCTTTTGATTGGTCTGTGCTAGTTTTGCGACTGCTTTTCATTGGACAGTGGAGTCCAGATGTTGGCAGATGGGTGTTTGCACTGTATTTTTCTGTGGACTTCAGTCTGTTTGAGATTTGAGGAATGTTAATAACCACCCTCGCTGTTCATCTCACGCCACTGGAATATTCCACTGCTAAACTATTATACCTGAAAGAGTTTGTTTGTTTGTTTGTTTGTTTGTTTGTTTGTTTGTTTGTTTGTTTGTTTGTTTGTTTGTTTGTTTGTTTTTACTTAACCAAAAGTGTCTGATTTTTTTAAACATATCCACTCGCAAATGCGTCATTAAAATTGAGCTTAACTAGAGGTAACAACTGCTTAATTCTTTAAATAAAGTAACACAACGTGCTAAGCTGTGAATTATACTATCAGTTTGGGAGATTTCAGTAATATAATTTTCTATGGTTAGTAGTTAGTATATTCTCCAGCTTTGCCATTTGTCATCTGTTTGAGCAGCCTTCGGGCTGAGTTGGATATATGTTATTATATATTATATATAAAGTTAATATAAAGCACCAGCACGGACAGGTATCTTTGCACAAATCTGACTCCTCCTAAAGCAATTGAACTGTGGGGAAAACAGAAAGAAAAGAAACAGAAAAAAAAATCACAAAGATACATAATTATATTTACATAAATAAAGCGGAGACTGACCAGTAATCTCCCAACTCGTCCTCTGTTCCTATTGGACGAACTACTTTATGTCAGCGCATGTGGTTGGTCCGCAACATGGCACTCAACCCCTACGCGGAACTATATGAGGAAGCGGCAGACAAAAACAAAAGATGGTCGTGCTACTACGGGGTTAAAACGTCAATGCGGGTGTTGTGGGTGACTCACAAGGTGAGCGCACATTCCTTTAACAGAAAACACGTGTCAGCGTTTGTCCGTTTTGTTATATAATATACAGAAATGCGGTTTTACGGTTTCTGTGTCTAGAGTGCTCCAGCTTCAGGTAACGTTATTAGCCTACGCCCCTGCGACTAGTGGCGATCATGGTTACGTCTTTGTCGTGCGGTTAGTTTATAACTATGTAGTACAGAAATTAGTGCGTTCTTATAGACAGCCTCTGCTGGGTTTGGCCTTCAGCTTCTCGCATGAAGACTCCAGCTTCATTGTGGAGACGTTAGTAGAGAGCTACAGGTTTGGTTTTGGCCACTTTCACTGCCAGGCCTAACGGGTGTGGAGTTACTGATCACACCTAGTTTGAGCCTACCAGGTCACTCTCACACAGTTTATCAGCGTTTAAAAGTGTGTTTTTATTTACCAGAAGCAGCAGTTTCTTTTTATTTAAGATTTTCTCCTAAATCTCAATTGAGAAAAACTTTGGCATGTGGTGGTGCTGTCTCTATTGTTCCTCAGTACCCACATTAACAGAGGCACTCCTGGGATGGCTTCCATGCGCACAAGTGTTCAAAGAAAATGCTTTTATATGGGCTTAATTTTAGTTTTCAGTAAAACTGATTTTAATGATGACAGAAACACTGCATAGTGTTGCTGCTACAGACTCCAGCATAACACATGTGGGTCAAGCATAAGGTCCGGGGGCTAAAATCGGCCTAGCAGAGACTTTAATCGAAAATGTAAAGGAGAACATACATTTTGTATGTTTACATTTATTTTAATAAATATTACAGCTTTGTCTTGTTGACTCTCCCATGATCACTTATACTACCCCCCAAATAATTAAGTAAATAAATAAACTGGCATAAAAGTTTGTTCTTTTGTTAAAGCTAAACATCCTTACCAAAACAGAGATGATCCAGTTTTAATAATTTTTCGGAAAGCTTACCTTACTTAAGGATATGATTGGTAAATTATAAAATGGGCTATTGCCCAGGAGGCCCCATTCCACTATTTATATTAAAGAAAGGTGGGAAAAAGAAGGTGACATTTCAATATCAAAAGAGGAATGGCTGATGGCATGTAAATCGATATGGGAATGTCCGAATTCTAATGCGTGGCGAGATTTCAGTTGGAAATGTCTGATTCGTTTTTTTATAACACCAAACCAGATGACTTATTGGCACACGGGTACCCTCGGTTGTTGGAGAAAGTGTGGGGCACAGGAGGCAGGGCACTGGCACATATTCTGGGATTGCTCGAAGATTAAGCCCTTTTGGCACGAGTTCCACAAAGCCTTAATCACCATATTTAAGGCAAATAATATACCTTTACAATTCTCTACTATATTCCTAACTAATCTTTATCATCTGCAGGACATGAGAAATAAATATCTTTTTATGATTCTTGTGACAGCTGCCAAAAAAGCAGTTACAAGATGCCGGCTCCTTCCCGCGCCCCCCACTATGTCAGATTGGAGGGACATTGTGAATGAGATTTATGCAATGGAAATAATTACATTCTCAATATGTCTTAAGAAGAATGTTTTTGCCAAGTTATGGTGTGAGTGGGTCAATTTTATTAAGCCTCTTCAACCGGACTTTGTTGAAATCTCATCTGTTTAGAGACTTGAGTGCTGTGTTCTATTTCCTGTTGAGTTCTATGTATGACATTGTTGCCTTCTCTCCCTATGCGTTTTTTTCTGTTTTGTTTTTTTTGTTCCCAAAGTGTAAAAAGTTTAAAGTGGGGTATATCTGGATATTTTGTTTTTGATGTACTATGTGTTATACTCCATTTGTTTGTTTGAAAATTAAAAATAAATAAACAAATAACTTTTTTAACTTTTCTGTTTTTCATTCTTTACAGAAAAATGTCACTTAAGGAGGGCGGAGAGAGTAAAAATGGTCAACTTGTGGCGTCACCTGAAAGAATGGCCACAGACAAAACCAGAGAAAACCAGAACCCACGGGGAGTTGAGGTACCGGGCAGCAACGCAGACACCAGCACGGCAGCTAAAAACCTGGCTTTGCTTAAAGCACATTCTCTAGATGTGAAGTTTGATGTCGGAGAGGAGTATGACATCATAGAAACCATTGGCACCGGGGCCTATGGTGTTGTTTCCTCTGCCAGGAGGAGGGACAATGGTAGGGCTAATTTAGTTTAAAATATATATATAATTAATTCTGTCTTTAGTACAATGCCGAATAAATGATCAAATGTGGCTCTCCCTTAATTCTGTTCTGCATTTACACTTTGCAGGCCAGCAGGTGGCAATAAAGAAAATCTCCAACGCTTTTGAAGTGGTGACAAATGCCAAACGCACACTGAGAGAACTGAAGATTCTTAAACACTTTAAACATGACAACATTATCGCCATCAAAGACATCCTGCAGCCAAACCTCCCTCATTCTGCCTTCAAGTCTGTGTATGTACTTTTCTTTTTTCTAACTTTGGCTAATAACACGTCCACAGATAGATCTGTAGATTATTAATAAATGCAAGAGCTGGAAACATAGTCATCAAATTGGATGTTGTTCTGTTATGTCCAGGCTTCTTCCTGCAGGGAGGAATTTTGGCAGTTTTTTCAAAGAGATTTTAATCAGAGCTGAGGAATGCATGACATGCAACCCCTTTACTGTACAAGGGCATGCTTACTGTCCTGCCCCTGCCCCCTACAAAAGGGCCACCTGATCTAGAAACAAATAAATAAAATAAAAAAAAACATGCACAATGTTTTTTGTACATTTAAATAAAACTAAAACGGTTTATAAAATGTGAAAAACAAAGCCAGTTATGTGTAAATCAAAATTGTTGACCTGACATCTTTGTGCACACAAGATCTTAATGACTCTTGTTTAGAACAGTAATAAGTTTTAGTAAATTTATTTTGAAGTCTATTTCATTGGGTAAGAATGACGTGCCACTGGTCCCCTGTCTGCCCTGGGCAACAGTTTATAAATAAAAAGTATTTAAATATATATTGCCAAGTGCGCATGTTGTTCACCTTACTTTTGCTTTTCCTGTGTGTGCAGGTATGTGGTGTTGGACCTCATGGAGAGTGACCTGCACCAGATTATCCATTCTGCCCAGACGCTGACACCAGAGCACACACGCTACTTTCTGTACCAGCTCCTTCGTGGCCTTAAGTATGTGCACTCTGCCAACGTCATCCACCGTGACCTCAAACCTTCCAACTTGCTGGTGAACGAAAACTGTGAACTAAAAATCGGTGACTTCGGCATGGCAAGGGGTCTCAGTTCACACCCTGAGGAGTCTCATTCCTTCATGACTGAATATGTGGCGACTCGATGGTACCGTGCTCCTGAACTCCTGCTGTCTCTGAATCACTATAGCTTGGCCATTGACTTGTGGTCTGTGGGCTGCATCTTTGCTGAGATGTTGGGCCGTAAGCAGCTGTTTCCTGGAAAGCACTATGTACACCAGCTCCAGCTTATTTTGAATGTGTTAGGCACTCCTCCCGAGGGTCTAATTGGTGCTAGTAGGGCTGACAGGGTCCGCGCATATGTTCAGAGTCTTCCATCACGATCGCCCATACCTTTGGCCAAACTATATCCACAAGCTGAACCGGAAGCATTAGACCTGCTGGCGGCCATGCTGCGCTTTGACCCTCGCCAGCGAATAAGCGTGACAGAAGCTCTGGAGCATCCTTACCTGGCTAAATACCATGACCCAGATGACGAGCCAATTTGTGTGCCAGCTTTTGACTTTGAGTTTGACAAGCTTCAGTTGAACAAGGAACAAATTAAAGAGGCAATTCTGATGGAGATCCAGGACTTTCACAGAAACAAACAAAGCTCTCGACAGAGGCTGCAGTTCAGGCCTTTGGTGAGGGTGAAAGGTGGAGCTGCAGCACAAAGCAGTAACCACTGCAGTGCTCAGCCTGCAACTGTCAACCTGAACGAATCATCAGTGGTTCCCTTGGCGCAGCACCCACAAGCAGCACAGCAAATGAGAGAGGTGAAATCTCAGCGGCAACAAGACCACACACCAGCAGAAGGGAGCCACGCATTTACAAATCACATGACGACCTTCAGTAAGCCTGCATCCGCTTTAGAAGTCGCCCCACCCCATGTGACTCACAATTTACCTCTCCTCTCTAAAAGTGAAAGTGGCCCGGTTGACGTGGACATGCCAAGTGCCAACTCGGAGAACGGTCAGCCAGAGACTATAGATTTAACAACACCGGTGTCTAGTCAGGACGCTCCACCAGAGACGATGAGAGACAGCGAGATACAAGGGCAGCTAGCAAGCAGTCAGGGTCCTCTAGCTCAAAACACCCAGAGCCAGAGCATGGCCCAGCCTGCAAACTCCATTTCTACAAAGCCAGCACAGGCAATGACAACACTCCCCACCACTGTGCCTTCCCTCTCTCTCTCTGCAGCACAGGCCCAGTCACTTTCTCAATCCCTTTCACAGTCCCTGTCCAAGAACGCCAGACCTGCTTCATGTGCAGTAGAGGGAACCAGAAAAGAAGGTGCTATTTCAGAAGACACTAAAGCTGCACTTAAAGCAGCGTTATTGAAATCAGCTCTCAGAAATAGAGCCAGGGGTGGTAAGTTGGTTCTTTCCCATAATCTGCTTTTAATCGCTTAAAATTTTAGACCGCCTTCATCTGAATGTATTATTTTCTTTGCAGATGGAAGCACCTCGGCTCTGGGCACCGACACAGGCGCAGGAGGAGTTGCGCCGTCCTCCCTGTCTTCTGTTCCGGAGTCGCGTCGGCCTGTCACAGCCCAGGAGCGTCAACGAGAAAGAGAGGAGAAAAGAAGGAAGAGGCAGGAGCGCGCGCGAGAGAGGGAGAGGAAAATGAGAGAAAAAGAAAAAAGAGAGGGAAAACAAGGGGATTCGCTGGGCGGGGTTCTGCTGACTGACAATGATAAAAGTCTTCTGCAGCGCTGGACAAAGATGATGGACAGTCGCAATGAGAAATCTCAGCCTTCTAATAACGACGGTGCAAAGAATAAGGACTGCAATGTACAGAGAGGTGTAGTTATGGATGACAACACTCAAGGAGCACTGAACAACAAAACAGATAAGGAAGCGAGGAAGGTTCAGTCTCATGAACAGTTAATGTCTCAAGTTAAACCTAACCAGCCGGGCTTGTTTCAGGCTCCCAGCACCCAGCAACCATCGTTAGTTTTCTCCATGAGCCAGACGAAGCCTCCAGCAGATATAGTTGTCGCTGTAAGCGGAGGCATAGATATAATGACTGTCACTAGTGGCTTTGTTAAAAATGACACACTCAAACCTCACAGTGAGAGCAATGGGCAGAGTGGATTCAACTGTTTGGGGAATTGGAATGGGCAGCAATTAGAGGCGAGGGCGCAGCCAGACAGGACATCACAGCCGCTGCCGTCGAGCTTTCTCCAGCCACAGCTCCAGCCTCAGAATCAAACCCAGCTCGACCCTCAACCTCAGTCACAGCTGCTCGCCCTGGAGGGTTTTTTGTCGAAAGCTCCGCCACTGAGCACCAGAGATACAAACAGGAATGTGGATATCAGGGGGCAGAATAATCACAACTCCCACCACAACTCGCTGACTGCAAGTGCTGGACAAATGGAGAAGATCTGTCCCTCTGTAGGAGAGAAAACTGCACCACAGACCACAAATCCTCTCTGTGGGTCTTTAGGAGTCCCCTCTCATCCAAAGTCCAGCTTGGGGTTCACAGATACTGGACAGCAAGGACCTTCCATTGCCCCTGACATTCATATGGTGACACTGCAGCTCTCAAAGTCCCAGGTGTGCATTCTTATTTTACTGTAGCTTTTCCCCGCACAGAGTGCATTTTGCTACAAAGAAGTTACACCGATGTTTTTTTCCCCTTAAAAATGTTGTCTTCTTTAGACAAATACCAGGGTTAAACGTCACCGTTTCCTGCTTGTCTTAAAGTGATTTAAAGGGTCCAAAGTTCAGTTGAGCCAATCTTTTCTTCTTTTCTGGTGTCAGGTAGAGGATCTTTTACCCCCTGCATTCTCAGTCACCCCTAAGGGCAGCGGGGCTGGCTACGGCTTGGGCTTTGACCTGGATGACCTTCTCAACCAGTCTCTTACAGACTTGCAACACAGTGACAGAGAAAGGTGAGGTCTGACGCAGCTCTTATAGAAAGAAAAAATAAACACTTCCTGCTCATTCATATGAAAACATTATGTGCATCTGCTTTGTTGTACTATTTAAATTATTAAATAGTCTCAGAAAGGAGACTAAAGGAAACCCAATGAACTGAATATAAAGAACTGACATCCGGTTCTGAAAAGTGAAGATATTTAATAGTAAGTCCCTCAGACATGCATTCTTTCTAGTAGCCTGCAGGGTCGACTTCTCTGGTCTCAAAAAAAGAAGTCAGGTCATATTTGAGAACATGACCCTATTTTTCCACTGGATTTGTGGCATAAGTACACACTGACCTGAATAGTTTATGGTTACTAGTAGAGATGGACCGATCCGATATTACGGATCGGTATCGGTCCGATACTGACCTAAATTACTGGATCGGATATCGGAGAAAAATAAAAAATGTAATCCGATCCATTAAATATCACGAAAGCACCTCA
>NW_005187801.1:63215-64604 GCF_000239375.1 Pundamilia nyererei | reverse complement strand
TCCAGCAAACATAAAAAGAAAATCTCTGTTGTTAAGTCCTTTGTGCGATCTGGCAAATTTCAAATAAATAATCCAAAAAGTAGCTATATTAACACTGAAACAAACAAGAAAAGAAGCTCAAACATTCCCTTCAAACAAAACTTAGAAATTCTTTGACAGGAAAACCATCATGTTTACCTTATCAGGTTTTAGCAGTGTGCACAGATGGTTTACAATATTACCAGCGGTGCTGAAGACACGTTCTGAAGGTGTACTTGTGGCTGGTATACACAGATATTTCCATGCCATGTGTGACATCAATGGATGAAATGTTTTTCATGCATTTTCTACTAAGTCAGTAGATCGTTTTCTCCATCTACAACGTCCTCGCTGAGGTAACAGTCCATTTCTATCTGTGCCTTCTCCTCCAGTGTGCAATTTGGCAAGTAGTTCATCCGTAATTCTGTGTTCTAAATGCGCATATCAGTCCATGATTACATTGCTCCACCCATCAAAAAGTATGGACATATACCAGGCAGTCGTTGGTTATTGGACTGACGATTGTCAGTTGGAAAATTTTTACATGTCGCCCAACCTTAGCCAGTGACTGTATAAACTGATGCAAACACAAAGATGAAGAGAGCACCAAGTTGGCTTCAGGTATCAAATCCACAATTTATTTCAAGTACAAAAGATAATGTTTACTCACTTGATTTAAAATACAACCTCAGCATATAGAAGAAATCAGTTTGTCATCATTTGCATGTTAGATACAAAGTAAAATATTGTGATTGTGAATAATCTGAACCACCTATACTCGTTACAATCAGTTTTGCGAATTCCGATTGCTTTACATCTTTCAGAGTCTTATTTCTGAAGTACCATCACTAGAGCGATCACACAGCTGAACAACACAACAAGAGCCCCTGCACACTTGTTTTGATTAGCATGGCCATAGAGTTGAATCTCTGGTATTGTGCTTCTAATGAAATCTGAGTAGCTGGTCAGCTTGGTATACACACCTGGCCTGTTTGCGTTAGCACAGCCAGTTCCAAAACTCACCACCCCAGCCTGAACCCAGGACCCGTTTACCATCTGACAAACAAGAGGTCCTCCTGAATCACCCTGAGAAGAGAGAGAGAGAGAGAGAGGGGGGGGGATCCAAAAGATTAATTCAGTAGTGCTTAAACAGAAGATTGCTCAAATCAGAGATTAGCTGACTACAGGAAAAAAAAAGAAAAACGAGGTAATCCAAAATATTTTTAATGCCACTTCTTGTTTTGTTAATGTAAACACAGCACAAACAGCTGATCCAACAGTACCTGGCAGGAGTCCTTGCCGCCCTCCTGGTATCCAGCACAGATCATGTCATACAAGATGTCCACCTGCTCCTTCGGGTCTGTTTGGTAC
>NW_005187801.1:60851-62257 GCF_000239375.1 Pundamilia nyererei | reverse complement strand
AAACAGGCCCATTTCTAAGAGGAAAGTGTTCTTACTTGGGGAAACAATGTGCTGCAGATAGAACCCAGTTTTCCGTGATCAGAGAGCCTCCACAGATATGACCATCAGGGTGTTTCTGTAACCAATGAGGATTTAGTGAGTAGAGTAATTCAAATCTACACTTTACAATTTAATACATGAAAATCTACTAAAAATCTAAGTTCCCAAGGCTTCACCTGTACATCCACCTGCCACGGCCACTCGCCTACTAACGAATCCAGCCCGCCCACAATCCTGTCCTGCATTAATGGTGGTCGTCCACATTCTTGGGCGTTAGAAGCCAAAATACCTAGAGGAGGGAAAGTAGGTACACCACGGTAGCTGGACTTTTTTTTACTTATTATTATTTTTTAAATTAATGTTACTTAAAAAAAATAAGAAGAAGAAAGAAAGAAAATGAAAGACTTCCTCAGCCAAGAACAGACAGCAGATATTTTTCAGGTGGGGAAGAAAAAAAAATGGCGAGGGAAGCTAACGGGAACCTACTCACCTGTTATGAACCAGAAAACAGCAGAAAATCTCGGTATCACTAACATGATTCGATGTTTTCTATCACAAATGTAGTTCAACTACTACCGAGGCGGTTATCTCTCAATTATAAAACACTGTAAATATGTCCCAGCGTCCTCTATCATTAATCAAAGTCTCCAGCTGTGCAGTTAAGTCTTTAAAAAAAAATTACATTTCTAATCGTCTAAGTCGCCCTCCCTGCTTAACGGCGTCGAAAAAAACAATCATAGGTTTCGGGTTTTACCAGTATCGTTGAGATTCCGAGTATTCGCTTTGCGCCTAATCGTCTGTCTACCTGTGTGCTCACCTACAGCCAACCGAAAGTCTTGCTCCCCCCCCCGAATCCGCCGGAACCAATAACGTTTACCGAATGGAAAACCCAACCAATCAGATTGTCCTCCCCTTATTTAGTTACAGGTATCAGGGTTTTTTTTCTTCCGCTTATTAAAGGTGTTCTTTGCATACCAAGAAATTTTAGTTGTTTACATTTTGCCTGTTGATGAAAGCCTGTTTTTGATTTGAATGCACTTTTGTTTCACTTCTGTATTTACTGGTAAAGAGGAGCAAGACTACTAACTGTTTTATTTGAGTTAATGTCATGTGAGCTGTGCTTTAATGTTCTTGCTATATATCCAGCTGCATTAGTATGAGTTGATTGTGTACTGTTTAGTGAAAATAACCGGTTTAATCTCATTATAACGTTATAATATAATATTCTTTTTATTCATATAAATTTACAGTTTCATATTAATACCTCAAAACTTTTCAAGAACTCCGAACATCACCATTGAGGCACATTCTAAAACGTTATTAGACCACCTCTCAATAAAACATAAAAACACAAATATTGAAGAAAT
>NW_005187801.1:57207-58799 GCF_000239375.1 Pundamilia nyererei | reverse complement strand
TCGACATTTTCGCCGACCAATCAGAGGGTTGCCGATCAATGTTTCCACTATCGATGCGTAGCCCCTTTTACGACACCCAGTGATCTCACATTACTTCATCCAGCTGTACTAATCGTCAACAGCAGGTGTGTTCGGAGAACCGGATTAGCGAGCTCACGGTTAGCGCGATGATTTGGTCTTGGATGTGTCATTTGATGTTGGATGTAATAAGCCACGTACGAAGAACGGGCCCCAGTGCTATTAATTTAGGGCAGCAGTGGTATAAAAGTTGTGTTGGGCAGTGGTCTAATCTGCCTCTGCATTAACATTGCGCGTAGTAATTAATAAGCCTTTCATTTGAACCCAGTATTGTTATGCCTATAAACACTCCATGCGACTGTTAGCAAAGTTAACCATAAAATATTTTATTGACTAATTTTATAAAACTGACAATACTGCACACATTCTAAAAAGCCCCTGTGTGATTCAGCTGCACCTATATTGCCCTCATGCTTATATTATGTGTTTATAGATCAAAAGGATCATAGTCCATATCTGCTTAACAGGTGTGCAAGGGACACACAACCAGGGTCAAGCATGCACTAAATTGGACAAATAGTCTTTCTGTTGTTTCCCCCATAACATTATTAGAGGATTACATCTTATTGTCAAACTTGTAAACATCACCTCAGCTGATTTTGTTTTTACATGTTGGCCACACATGTGGTCTGTGGTAATCCTATTTTTCTTTACATGACACCAAATGTTTATTCCTTCTGTCTGTCTATAAAGCTGTCTGTCTTTCTCTCTTTTTTGCCTTTCTCTTTTTCCTCTCTTCCCTGCCTGTGTCTCTCCCTCCCTCCCTCCCTCCCTGCCCCAGGCAGTGTGTCTAGTTTCACAGAGCAATTGAAGGTGACAGGGACAGAGAGAGAGGGAGAGGGAGGGAGGGACAGAGGGAGGACACATCACAGTATCGCCCGAGGCTACACAACAGTAGAGGAAGAGCGAGAGATGGAGGGACAAAGAGAAAAGAGAGGGGAGACTCACGAAAGTACTCATAGGGAATTCCATACGCAGGTAATGGGAAAATGAAGTTACACACACACAAAAAGAAAAGAGTTGAAATGAGTGCGTGTGAGTGTGTGCCTCACTTGTGTTTGCCTCCAGGACACCCGATATCCCCTTTTTACCACTAACAGGCTCTTTTTTCTGTCTTTCCTTTTTTTTTGAGCACGAGCGATTCCTCTCTGCTCCTCTCACTCATAATATATGAACACATTATTGGATCCAGTCAGTAAGAGCAATTATAATGCACTCCCGTTTGTTTTTATTTTAACAACTTGATGAATATTTGTCGTGGCATTGTAACCATGGTGACTGCCTCCACCTCCACTGCCCCCACCCCTTCCCTTCCCTCCCCTCCCGGCCCAGTCCACCTCCCCTTCCCCATCCCCCCTTCAGCGCTGAAAAAGCAAGGGATGGCGAGAGAGAGCGGGAGAGAGAGGTGACAGGAATGAACTAACAAGATGCACTAAAAAAATGCATGTCCCGAAGCTACATGAATCTTTGCAGTGAAGCACGCGCCGTCACACACATGCACAGAGACTCAAACA
>NW_005187801.1:42221-56993 GCF_000239375.1 Pundamilia nyererei | reverse complement strand
TTTAAATCAGCTGAGCAGTTTTTGTTACTCAACACTCTTTCACTTATTCCCTGATTTCTGTATTCACTATTAGTATTTTTTGTTACTACATTTTTAGGAACTTCTTTTTCAATTTTGTTTTTTTTGCACAAGCTCTACAGTTTAGTTCCCCTTGTTCTCCTATTACAGTAAAATGACTTCGTCTGAAAATTATTATTTTACATGAAACGTGATAAACATACTTGTTCTGTATAAGATTGCCCGAAAGCTTAACCATGCACTGATTTAACTTCTTAACAGCACATAAAGTAGCTTAAACCAACTAAAGATTCAAAGTGCTTATTGTCATGTGTGCAAAGAAAAGCATTTCTCTGTACAATGAAATTATTTCTCTGCTGTCCACACACAGATGCCGGTTAATATGTACAAATAGATGTATAAATAAATAAATGGAGACAAAAAATGAAGTATTAAATAGATTTATGAAATAGCATGAAATAGATAAAGTCTCATTTGAATCAACTGTAAAAAGCTTTTTTTAAAACAATGTAATCACACAATATGCATTATGTATGAGTAGTTGTGAAATTTATCTATTCTGTATTATAAAAACTAATATCCGTGCTTAAAGTACGTCATGCTGTTATTCCTGTCAGGGTGAGGGTTTCTTTTAAGAAGTATTCAATATTTTTTTCTTAATTAAAGTGTCTAAACGTTTCTTCCACCACTGTTCTTCCTTGTTTTTTTACCTTTGAACTTGTCAAGTCTTTTTCTTTTCTCCGAGGCACATCTTGGAGGAAAGTAACAGAGAAAGAGGGAGGTGCAGGGAGGGGGGCTTGGATGAAGCAATGGGGGCAGCGGCGAAAGAATAGCAGAGTATGAAAGAGAGAGGGAGCGACAGAGAGAAAGGGAGCGCAAAGTCTTGTCAACCGGAAATAAAACAAGCTGGCACCCTCCCCATCCCCAAGCCCCTACACCCACCCCAAAGTCACATACTTCTTCTTCACTCTCTCCATCTCTCTCCTCTGCCTCTCTGCTCCCATCTTTCATCGCTCTCTTCTCCTTTCTTCCGTTGCAAAGAGATATATTTAAACCCTGATTCTTCTCTGTTCTCGGGCTTCGACTCTACCGTGTACCGTCATACCTGCGTCATTACTTACACCTAAACTCAGACCTTGTGTGTCTATCGCCAAGGGTTTCAGTATGGTGCTCCTTTAACCCACTGTGGGGCCACACGCTGCCTTTGTTCATTGTCCCATAGCTGTAAGCTCTGCGTGTTATAGCAGAGGAACAATACCTCTGTGGTCAGGGAACAATACCTGGGTGTTCTCCCAAAAGCTGGAATTCAAACCACCTGGCCATCTTCAGCATCTAAACAGGCCCGAAACACCAGTGTAAAGATTTAAAAACTTTGGTTGTCTGATATCAAATAGCTGCTTTTGAAAGCTTTTGACTGTATAGCTGGACTCAGTTAGTTATTTAGATCACAGGCAGGTAAAACAAACCAGAAATTATTTGATACCTGAGTCATCATTTAAGATGAGAAATGAGAATATTTAAACCTGATACACGAAGGGATCCTGAATTGTAAAATCTATTTCTTCTGAAATTATAACTAAAAATGAAAACTAAAGAAAGTTATGTAAACATGTTTCCTAATTATTTTCTTTCTTTGAAAATCCTACAAATGATAATGCAGGCGAGTCGCCGCTGTAGGCCAAAGTAAAAGATAATTAACTGAATAAATTAGTGAATGGTTTTGTTAAACAGCATTTTAACTTGCTTTATAGCGTGACATGTTTATGTTCTAAAAATACATTATCATAAAACTATGACATTTTTGTCTTAAAAAAGGAAATTTCATAGTTTTATAAAATGATAAAATGACGAATGAATATACAGATCATTTAAAACAGACTATCTGTTGTTTTAATTCAGATTTCCAGAAAAACAAATGTACATTTATCCCAAAGGTTTAAATATCAGTGAATAAATAAATAATAATGAGCTTAATAATAATAGCTAAAATAGCGTATTTATAGGTTGCAAATGAACTTTTTTCCTTAATTATATCTGGTCATAAAGAATATTTTTGTATCTAATGAGATTTGTAGTAAAATGATTGCTTCTTAGACAAGCTGGAAGAAAATGAAATGTAATGTTAACCTTAATATTACACAATAGACAGAAACATTTTGCTTGCTTACTTGTTATATTTATGTTTTTTTAAAAATTAAGTAACATGCTTGACATATTTTCAGCAGTTCAAATTGATGACTCTGTATTAAAATATGTATTATTAAGCCTATGGCCCTAACACCTGTCCCTAAGTAATTTCATTGCATACATTAATTCACATCATTTTCACGATGATGTAAAGTCTTATTTCCCAACAATCATCATGATTCCCAATTATCTTGTAGTCACTGAATCTTCTCATGCCTACAAGACTCTGCAGTAGCAGCAGGACAGCAGGTACATATAGATATGTCAAAGCTTTATCAAAGTTTTGTCAATCACATCATTTAAACATCTATAAACAAGAATCAGTACAAATTAGGCCCCGCTAGTTAGGACAGCAAGTTTAATCATGTTACGTGTCTGATTGCTAGACACTTGACAGCTGGTTGTACTTAATATTTATGTGTAATTTATGGGTAAAATTGAATTCCATCATCTATTCATCAGCCACTATCGTTCCATTATCTGTGCTTTATGCTCTAGTCTCTCGGCCTCCCCTCCTCCTCTTGCTGGCATTAAGTTCAAACTTGACACTGATGTTGACTCACTTTGTCACCCCTCGGTGGCTCTCTCTCTCTCTCTCTCTCTCTCTCTCTCGCTCGCTTTCTCTCTCTCTCTCTCTCTCTCTCCCCATCGCTCGGAGGACAAGAGTGCCCGCAGACGCATTTCTCTCCAGAGCCCCCCCTTTCACTCTTTCACTTGCTCTCACCCTGTCTAACTCTCTCCATCTCTCTCCTACTCTCCTCTTTCCACACACACACGCACATCTACACACACACGGTATTGTCAACAAAGCTGGAGAACAAGGGACGTTGGGGGACCAGGGGAATAGAGGTCCACGGAGGAGGCGAGTAACACACACAGGACCCCCTCATCATTTCATCTGGACGCTTGGTAAGTTTGAAGAAATTGTGCTGTGTGTTTCGTTTGGTTGCTTCTTTAATTGCCGGCTTATCGCGGGCTATGGGGTCAGCATCGTCACCACTGATATTTATTTAAAAGATTTCTGGACTTTATATTTAAATTGTCATCCCTGTGCACCCTGATCTAACGGAATCACATTTGACCTTTGACATTTTATTACGGCTGTAGTTTGTAAGATGTGGCTCCGTAATGACATACCTTTACCCTTCTTGTATAACTCTCCAATGAGGAAATCTTCCCACCTCAAACATAAACCAACAGGAAAAGAGAGCAGGGTTTTTTTTGTGTTTCTTTTGTTTTAACTCTGAGCTGGGTAAATATTTATTTAAGCTGATAACACTGATAAATGAAATACGTTTGCACTTTATCTTTCACAGTGACCATTAACCATGAGTTTGTTTTGGATGCTTTATGGCTGATCTTGCTCGCAAAGCCGCTGTACAGTATGTGATTGCCTGTTTTTTGGCTGCACAGACTTGCGAACATGTTTTGGTTTACTGGGGGGGGGGAAAGGAGCTGAAAGCAAGTAACACCACAAATGTACTGCCTTTCAGAGTGGTTTCTAATGTACTTCATCTCCCTCTGGTATACTAGCCTAGCAATGTATAACACACACTCGTTACGACAGCGAGCATGTAACTAACTCCATTTCTGCCTGTCATCATGAGGCTAATTCACTACAATGCCAACCATGTGTGAATTCATGCGATATGAACCCCTCCTCCTTCTTCTTCTTCCTCTTCTTCTCCTCTTTTCCCCTACCCCTAAACCTTGCCTCCCCACCCCACCTTAGGAGGTACGATTTGGAGGATTGAAGAAGGGAGAGAGGAGCCAAGGTGCCAGTAAACAGGGTCAAACACGCACGCAGGACGGGACTCTTTTATTTCTCTTCATGGTGGTTTGGACACTCGTATTATGTATGAGAAGTTAACCATGCTGAACCTACAGAGCAGCTCTAACTGGAGTGGGCCTAACAACTGGTACCATGATCCCACCACCATCCAGACGCAACATAGCACAGGTGAGAGGACATTTTCTGTCTCACTAGATCATGACACAGCCCTCACAGATCACAAGGAATATGTCTTTGATTTTAAACCACTTTCAAAGTCGTTTCGTGGCTACATCACCAGCCTTTACAATCTTAAAATATGAGACACACGCCCATGTAACACACATCTCTTTTGTCACCTTCATTGCTGCCAGTGTCTGAGGGATGTCTGCTGGACACGGAGGGCAGCATGGGAGCCGAGGCAGGGGGGGGTGGAGCGGGCAGGGTAGGAGGAGGAGTCCCCGTGGAGCGGGATGAGGGCGAGGAGTCTCAGCTGAGGCTGCAGCTCAAGAGGAAGCTGCAGAGGAACAGGACCAGCTTTACGCAGGAGCAGATCGAGGCTCTGGAGAAAGGTCAGGCCATGCAAGCACGCACAGCACTCTCCTCGCAGCCAATCGCTGCTCTCCACTGGTGCGAGCCAGACCAGAGCGTGTCATGACACAGCTTGTCTTGCTGCTTTTTCCCCCCCCTGACAACACCTTTTCTATTGGATTATATTTGTTACACCTTGTTTGCAGGAGTTTCTTAAATGGCTGTGGGGAGGGGGGGGATGCAAATGAGAAAAATCAAAAATCATCCCGTGTATATTTTGGAAGGACATCATCTTTATCAGAGCCTGCAGATGAGAATAAACATTACCAGATGCAAATTATCCACAATCCTCACTCCACAAATATTCCCGATCTGGTCCAGAATAGCCTCCAGGGACATGTAAAGCAGAGGTTTGATAATGCGTGTTTGCCGCGTTTGTATTATGCAGCGAGATCTGGCCCTCGTAGCCCCGATACCCTCTGAGAGGGATCAGAAAGCCACCCTTGACTGGATATGGCTGCAAAGGGCCCTTGAGCTAAATAAGGACGCAATGTCCACTGTGCAGCCGAGTGGAAATGTATCACTGTGGTCACTCTGTGCAAATGACATTAATGAGGTACACTGACCTCACTGCACAGCCAAGGCACAATAACAATCATGTGTTGACACGGACGGCAATTATAACCAAGCCAATTATAACAATTTGCAAGACTCAATTTGCAAATGTATCATTATTTTTGCTAAATAAGTATTCATTAAGTATTTCAGATCATTTACTGACTTTTCGGGTTTCGGTTTCTCTCTTGACATTTTACTAAAACATTTGAACGGAAACAGTTCAGACTATAAAGACAACTAGATCTGAAACTTCAGAGTTCATCAGGATGAATCAGACTGCCGCTTACAGGGTGAGGCACATTCGCGTTTCGACTTGTCAACAACAAAAATGTCAGCAGTTTGTCACCTAGAAATGAACTCCTTTGATGCTCTGAAAGTGAAACTCTCACTAATATGAAGTGTCTGGTTTCAAGCCACACCATTTGTTAGACACCTTGTAGTAAGTCACTTTATATGCAAATAAGTGACAAACAATGCAATTTTCCAATACTAATTAAGAAAAACAATAACCTGCAAGGATTTTTCTTCAGTTTACTTTTACTCAGCCTTCTGTGAAATAAAGTGCTTAGACAGCTTCTCAACTTGAATCCTTTCATATGAACTTTCTGCGTGTTCCATAATCATAAATATTTTATACAAAGTGCAACAGATAAATATTTCAAAAATGGTTGTAAGGATACAGCTCAGCATCCTGGATTTATATGTTCCAAAGAAGGATAATTAGTAATGCTGATATTAAGCAGTAATTACCCAATATGTAGTTGGTTGATTTCTGCTAAAATGACTCTATAAAAGTCAATTTTTGCTTAATTCTAATTCAGACTAAATTATATGATGGTTCCAAAATAGGTGAAGAGCATGCCAGGCTTAGGACTCACTTTGTGTGTTTGATGATGCTTTATATCTTCCGCAGAGTTTGAAAGGACGCATTACCCAGATGTTTTTGCAAGGGAGAGATTAGCGAACAAGATCGATTTACCTGAGGCCAGGATACAGGTGAGAAAGCTCTCAGTCCTCCTCTAAAGTCCCATTTATTTGTTAGACCTAACCTGTAACAGAATCCAAATATATAGACCAATGTAGCTGTTAACAACAAGACAAACGGGTGCAACGGGACTCTTTGATTGGCAGGTGTGGTTTTCAAACCGAAGAGCCAAGTGGAGGAGAGAGGAGAAGCTGCGCAATCAGCGGAGGTCAGGCGGTGTGACTTCTTGCTCGCAGAGCCAAGCCCCCCTGAGCACTTCCTTCAACACGTCTGTCTATCATCAGCAGCACAGCAGCAGTTCAGGTGTGTTTGTTGACTTAACTCATACAGCACACGAGGAGCCTGAAAGCAAGACTTTACCTATTCTCTCAATAATTTATGTATTTGGTGACAGGAATATTTTAGTAGTTTATAATTACCAGCCTCAGAGCTCCCTCTGCTTGACATTTGCAGGCTGGCAAACCATTAGAGGTTCTCCATTAGAGCGCATCTATATTAAAACATTTCCACTGCGAGATGCTTGTGCGTAAATTTGTGCGCACATGCTCACTGTGCGTGCACCCTGTGTGTCTCGCTCTCTTCCTCTCTCTCTCTCTCTCCAGGGTCCATGTTGAGTCAGGCTGAGTCGTCCCTGCCCAGCTACAGCTCCCTGTCAGTTTTCTCATCTGGAGTCCAGGTTGGAAATTCATCATTCGTCATTCATCATTTATCATCAGCACCTTCCAAACTACATCACATTCATCATAACAGATCAGAACCTGTTTATTATCACTTCTAGGCTCTGAAATTCATATTAATCAAAGTTAATAAATGATTCTGCAGCTGATAATAAAACGTGGTCACAGCAGTATTCTTTAATATTAGAGACATATGGTTTGAAAGACCTTTAAATTGATTGATTTTTTTAAACTGATGAACGATTATGACATCGTGTGAATGAATATGAATTACATTAGGGTTGTTTTTTGCTTCTCTCAAATTTTGACTGACATAATGCCATGATTTGGACATTTTTACAGTCAAATAGATCCAGTCAGTTCTTAATAAGGTTCTTATAGATGTGGCTTCAAGCAAAGCACCCAATACACGAAACTGGAGATGTACACTTGTTTTTCTGACAACTTATAGCTCCTTCTTATCAGCCAAACTTTATTAATCATATTTTTCAACCACTGAATTCCAAATTCATTTTGCATTGAACATTTCTCCTGTGGAAAATGCAAAGGGTGTGTCAGGTTGAAGGCCTTGGCAGACTTTGGCATTGTTCTGAAAGCTGGAAGGTTTGCAATATTGTATAAAAGCCTTTGAACAAAAGGTTTGTTATAGAATATGAAATGGTTTTTTAACGAAAATGCAGTTTGCTTTCACATTCTTTGTCAGGAGCCTGCAGCTAATCCCCACTTTGAGGGATGTGGGATGCGCAGCTCTCTGGGTTTCCAGTGGATTGTAATTCATGTGTACCAGAGCCTCAACAATAATGCATTAGAAATGTCTTCCTGGTCTGATTTCTGAAAATATTATCATCGCAACGTTTAAATCTTTAAAAAGATTTGAAAGAAAACCTTGACTCCTTTTGCATCTGCAGTATTAAACAAAAGCGTGACGCTGCTGTTGCCGCCGCGCTGAACCACACTCCGACCATACCACAAGCCTCTAGCACCTCCGTGTGGTTAAACCCAAACCATGTTGCTGTAACTGTTTTAGTGCTACATGGTCTAGTACAGCGGTCCCCAATCGCCGGGCCTCGGACCGGTACCGGTCCGTGAGTCTTTTGGTACCGGGCCGCGAGAGTTGAGGCTCAGGTGTCAAATGTATAGTTTTCAGGGTTTTTATCGGTTTTCAGCATTATTTTGTTATCGTTTTTATCGTTTACTCTGTTTTCCTGAGTCTTTTCACGTGTGTTATGAATAAATCTTCTTTTTTTCGGTACCGGTACTAGTTTTATTTTGTTGTATTTATCCGCGACACCTTAAAGGCCGGTCCATGAAAATATTGTCGGGCATAAACCGGTCCGTGGCGCAAAAAAGGTTGGGGACCGCTGGTCTAGTAGACAGCAATGATTCTGCTCTTAAAAGTAGACTTGTATGTAATGCGTACCAACATCTTTCTCTCCTCCACTCCTGTGTCCGCTCTCAGTCAATTCCTCCCCAGTCGGCCTCCTCCTACTCCTGCATGTTACCTCCATCTCCTTCTGCACCACGCAGCTTTGACTCATCAGCGTACTCCTCCCCTCATCTGCAGTCTCCACCCTCGGCCAACTCCAACACGGGTGAGCGTTTATTAGCATCACTTTGTTATTTGCTTTATTTCTATCTGTGATTTCTGTCTGACTCTTTACGCTTCTGACTGTTTTTCTCCTCTATTCAGGGCTCATATCGCCTGGGGTGTCAGTGCCAGTCCAGGTCCCAGGAACTGAGCCGCAGAGCATGAGTCAGAGCCTGGGTCAGTACTGGGCCAGATTACAGTGAACAACAGACAATCGTTGCCAATCAGCACGACGAGAGAAGAAGAAGGAAAAAAAGGGCATGTAAAATAAAACGAGTGCGAAGAAAAGAATATAAGCAAGCACAGGGCTGAGCTATAGAGGGGCCTCGAAGGGGTTGCAGACCCCAAAAATGCATTAAATGTTTACAAATTCAGCCAAGAGCAGCTTTGGTTGCACTTAACAGTACTCCGGCTGTACTGGTGTTATCTTAGTATTATCAGGTTGCACTTTTGGATAGTATGTGTACATAGCGCTGAAGTCAGGGTTAGGTATAGGATCAGTCTGAGGTGTGTTTAGGATTAGAGTCAGGATTAAATCAGGGTTTAATGTAGCATTTGATATTTAAGACTTAGCTTTGAAACCTTCCAAAATTCCATTACACAGTCTGGTTTTTTCTTTTATAAGTATATATGATCCAAGCCAAAGCACTAAAAAGAACAAAGAGGGAAATACTGGTCTTCCTAAAGCTCAATACACATTTCCGAAAAAAAAAGTGTTTACATTTTAGAATTATGTTGCAAAAATGTTGTTTATTCTGTTCAGTTTGATTAAATAGTGCCAGTTGACAGCAGAAGCCATCTCAAGGGGTTTTATGTTGTAAGGTGATGACCCTACAATATTCGCAAGAGGACTCTATCGATTTAACAGCAAAACTTGCTTTTAACCTCCAGCAAAACCATCCTCCCAGAGGTTAACCATCCACCACAAGCACTCAGATCGTTTATCAAAAAAGGGTGCAGGAGATTGCTTTGAGTTTTAAATTATACCTGACTTTACTTCTACCCTTCAGCTTTAAGATCAATCCTTAAGGCCAGCGTATGTCAGGTGTATTGTGAAGTGTAACCACAGTTTCTTGTTACTTGAGCAGCTCAAAGATATTGTGATAGCTAGCTTGTTCGCTAAGCATAAGCTGTGTGAGGCTACTGTGAAGATTTTAGACTTGCTTACAGCAATCACTTGTACTGAAACTAAAAACAAAAAAACAAAAAAACAAAACATACCATAACAAGTGTAAATCCTGCCTCTCCTGCCAGCAACATTACACTGA
Organism: Pundamilia nyererei; assembly: GCF_000239375.1. Lineage (NCBI taxonomy): Eukaryota > Metazoa > Chordata > Actinopteri > Cichliformes > Cichlidae > Pundamilia > Pundamilia nyererei. The sequence goes on along the minus strand of NW_005187801.1, from coordinate 47,350 downwards.
GACCACATATTTTTGTACAGACATCTGTGTATGATGAAGATAAGTGTGAAATATTGTCGGATGTTATTGGAGGGAAGAATGTAGCATGCTGTAGGCTCATTCACTCTCAAAGCACAAGTTTGATTAGTAATGCTGATGTCAGTACTGGCTGATCATAAAATCAGTCTACACAATAATAAAAATGGCATTAGCAGATTTTTGGGGGGCAAACTGTAAATCAGCTACATTTTGTCTCTATTCTATATGCTGTGGATGTAATCTTTTTATTCAATCAATCAAGAAATCAGAAGCAATTCCATAACAAAGTTTGCAGTGATATATACACAATACACCACATCATAAATATTTATTAGCCTATGACAATCAGTACAAAAACATAGTGCAAACACTCAAGAGACAATCAAAGCTGGAAGTAGAGGTAAATAACTGTGAAGTTAATGCAACACTGTCAATACAACAGCAATGGCTTTAACAAATGTGCATGACCAAAACAAGCTGCTACAGACAATCAGCTCCTATCAGAAATGAAATCAAGTATTGTACAAAAAGCTGTTGCTGTAATCTGCAGAGTTTGAACCTCTGCTCACTTTCCTCTGACTATTGGTTTTATTGATGCATCTCATACGAAATGTCTTTCGGCCCTTATTTATTTGTGTTTTCACTCGTTCACACAAGTCCTTTGTGTTGTTTTTGTTGTTGTGTGTTGTGTTAGTACTGTATAGCTACCAAGAGTCAACCCTTTTGTGAAGGCCTTGGATCCCTTTAATGAAAATTAAACTGTGTGTAATGAATCATTAAAGGTCTGCGTTTGTGACATTGTTTTGCACTTGCATGGTTTCACAAGTTTTAAAAGAAAAGGATAATAGTGATGTGTATGTAGATTGGTAACAGGCTAGTAACTGGTCAGCTATTTATGTAGCAACATTATTCATTCCAAAATACAGTCAAATTGGACCATTGGCTAGTAAATCAAAGGTTATTTGCAGTTAACCTCGGCATGCTTGGTGTGCAGTGTGTGCTTAAAAAATTTGAGGAAACGGGACAAGTGTTGGACAAAAGAAGTAGTAGGCCTAAAAAATGACTATGTAGAGAAGATGAACAGCTAAAAGTCATGTGCATGAAATGTGAAAAATAAATTCAGCAAAGACCTGACACAGGACCTGGGAGATAGGTCAGATCCTAAATACGCATCTGACCCTTCAGCTGATCTCTGAAGCCCCGTCTGAGGAGCTAAAACCCAGACATCAACATTACTGAAGCAGGAATAACAACAACAGAAAGGCAGCCAACATTCAAAGATTAGAGTTGAAAGTCCTACAAGAAGCCTAGAGAACTTTTACTGGAGACTAATTAAAGAAATGAGAAGAAGGCTTTGCTAAAAGAGTTCAGGCTGTGTAGAAGAATAAAGGGGGTCATACTCCCTAGATTTGTACATACGTTGTTTCTGGCTTTTATCATGCATTTCCATGTGTGTATGTGTTGATACATTTTTGCATTTATTTCCCATTTATCTATCAAAATATAAAGAAATGATGGGTGACTCAAGACTTTTGCATGGTGCCGTAGAGTACAGGCCAACAGTATTAGGCTGTTTCTTGAACAAACAGGAAAACTGGAAAACATCATCTGTCCATTCCAGCAAGATTGTTTAAACTCAATTTCCCAGAGTTCACCATTCAGAATCTTTTGTTCAACAGCATGAATGGAACATATGCTGTCAACCACTACTACTAAATATTGAGCAGCTAAAAGACTGATCATTTCCCACAGGGCAGCGACATGAAGTGGGCATGATGGAAACTGGCCTGCCATTAGCGGGGCTGCATTTATGCGCTAATGGCTCCACTCACTTGGGCCCTGGAGGATGAACAGAAATTAAATACGGGAGGAGAGGAAGACGGGGGGGAGGGGGCAGGGAAAGATAACACCAGTTATGCTTTGCAGAGCGAATGGAAATGTAGACCCACAAACATAATGTGCTATGAGATGCCAGAGCACTCAAGCCAAATGCAGCATCATCCGTTCTCCAGAAATGTAGACGTAGACTGATGAGTAAAGGTAGACAGAACTTCCAGAAATTCCATGAGCAGTTTCCATGTGCTGTTAAAAAAGGCTAAAATGTCTTTAAAAGTTTCAATTTAATTTCTATCATCCTGTTTGCAAATAACTTTGTATTTGCAAAGTTTGTATATTTTTTTGTATATTTTGTCATACTCATTTTTTTTGGCATTTGTCATCCTCTGAGCTTTCTCCTAGCTGCTCTAATGTGTTTCCTTTCCTGACAAATAATAAGTTTCACTTCCCTTTGGCAGTTCACTCAGCCCTCTGGACAAAGAGACTGAATAAGTGAAGTTGTGTTTTGTTAAGTGTTAAAATTACTGTACATTTCCGACATTCTACTAAATTGAAGAAACAATTGGATTTTTCAAAATAGATACAATCAATACAGATGAACCATTGTTGCTATGGAACATGGAAGCTGCAGTGCCTCTCATTTTTGAAAAGAATTTACATGTTGTCTGTAAATCAAACCCTACAAATGTGGCATCACTGCAAAAGCACAACATGTCTCTTGATAGGACATTAGGACTCATATATATTGCATAAACTATGCTTGAGGTCTCAGACTCATATCCTACACAGAGAACAAGAATGAATTCCTGGATCTTAGAAGGATATACAATCACACAAAGTATGTTTACTACACATTAGGATGATGTTTGTGGTTGCTCTAACCCAATAATTTGATGTGACCCAGATAATAATTAAAGAAAAATTAAAGAAATGACTCCCTAAGTCTCTTCTATTTTATTACCTGTACCAGAACAAAGACAGGTCAAAGCATCAGGTAAAAAATGGTGATACTGACTCGGACCTGAAAAATCTTGTCTAGTGTGAGAGCCCACAAAGCCACAGGTTCTTTCTATTTCTACTGAATTGTACATGAGTCCTCTGTCTCATTTGGTCTGTATTTTCAGGTTTGAAAATGTTTAAATTAATAAACAAATGAATAAGTAAATAAACAGGTTTGTGAACCTAAATGTAAACAGCCTGTGCTGCTTGGCTTGAATGCGTGATAAGAAGGCAACTGGACTTGTTTAGGTATGTGAAGATGTTTTGACCCACTAATCATGTGAGGCTTCACATAAGCCACAGAGTGCATAGACTAGTGTACAGTGAATAGTCCTCTGACTTTTACGTAGGAAAAAACAGAAAACCATTGCAAAACACATGGCAAAGCATAGGAGAGCCACGGCAACAGGACAAGACTCAGCTGTGCATTTGTACTCTTTCAGAAATGCCAGTGGTCACATTGTGGACCAAAATGATGGAAGACAGAGATAAGTAAAGGAGGCCATGCACCTCTACTCCGCCATTGCTGAACAGATGTGGTGGCTAACAACACCAGGTACCAGCCACATGCAATGCAGGCTTGAGAGTCCTTCCAAGAGATTTCAACCCCTACTCACGCCTTAACAGCTCATGTGGTGGTGGGGTGGGGCAATGTCTTATAGTGTGTTCCAGTTCAAGTCAGAATTTCTAACTGGAAACTCAGATTTCCAACTTGGAAAATCTGACCAGCTCCACCAACCCCAACTTCACAATCCAAAATGGCAGCGGTACATGTAAATATAAGTAAAACCGTAAGCCCCTATATGTGTTTTTTGTGGGCAGGCCAATTGTTGGGCCTGATTGGGCACACCTAACAGGGGCCCATGTGGGGTCCATCATCCCCACACAGCTCCAGAGTGCTTAAGTTTTACCACTGTTTTGAACACTTAGCCATCTTCGACTGTGAGGCAGCTTCATGAGGCGTTTGAGGTTCCAACTGGAACTCTGAAACTTCTAACTTCAAATTGAACACGTCAAATTAAACGTGTAATGTGTACTGCGACTGATTTATACTTATGACTCGTTAAATAGCCATAAGCAAATCATTGTCCAGGCTCTATTCCTGGATATACTGCAGCTGGTTTTTAGTTTAAAAAAGAACTATTGGTAGTGATGTAAAAAACAAAGCAACAAAAAACAAGAAATATTTCCAGTGATCCAAAAACACGTATTTGTAGTATTGCATGAATCTCTCTACCTTGCCAGAGAAAATCAAATCCTGTTTTTTCTTGCTAATGCGACTTCACTATTAAAAGCCCTCAACTCTCATTTCCGAGGTAACTGGAACGCCTCAACAGTTCCCCGATCGATCCACCAAGCCTAGTCCCAAGAGAGACTGAAGCAGCTGAAGAAGAACAAGCGGTGAGCATCGTCTCTGTTCCCCTGAATATGTGCTGATTTAGAGAAAGCTGCGGAATTATAAACAAGAATCCTCCAAATATTAAACATCCTGTTAATGATGTGGAGCACTTTTCCTCCTCTTTTCTTGCAGTGACTGGGATGGAGTTTTGCCTTCTGCTGTTAATGATATGGACCTTTACGGGAAGCACATTAGCAGAGCCTGACCAATACAGCAGAGCCGTGGTGAGTACAAAATATTCACGACACACAAAAAATCCTCTATGAGTTGCAAACGTTTATCGGCAGCTGTGTGGATTCCTTTGATGTATCTGAAAGTGGGGAGGAAAGTGTAGGGTATGTGTTACTTTTGCATCAGTTTTCTTTTGTATCCTTTTGAATCCTACATATCATATACATATAATTTTAATCTGACATTTAATGTGTATTTTATCGGAAATTATATTTCCACGTGTTTTTCATTTCAGATGGTAAAATTAACTACCCACGGCAAGGGGTGTGTGTGTGTGTTTTGGCGGGGGGGATAAAAGTATTTAATATGAGACTCTTGAGGTTTATAAGAATATATCAAACATATGAAACGCTTTGGGGACTTTCTTTTGACCATTCTGAGAGATTAGTCCTTCATCAGAAAAACCACTAGTTGTATAAATAGAATAGACATTACGTTACACACTTCACATGAAATGTGACGTGCAAGCACGATAAGCTTCCCACTTCCAGTTCCTCAAATATGAATTAATATCGCTATATTTCGTGGTATGTGTATATCGTGTGTGGCTTGGTTATGAGAAAGAAAAATGTTTTACTTCTTTGATTGAAAAAAGAGCCTAAATCCCGGATGACACTGCTGCAAATCTCACTGGGGGTAAAGTATA
>NW_005187801.1:29083-42197 GCF_000239375.1 Pundamilia nyererei | reverse complement strand
TGTGTGTGTGTGTGTGTGTGTGTGTGTAAGGGAGTAAGGGAGTTTGAAGGCAGAGATCAAAGAGGACGGTTGATGGAATAAGCCACCACCTTTTTCCTGTTAAAGTGCAGCTTGCAGGGTGGAGGACATGTAAGAGTACCGCAGGTTTCAAAATCACGTTCAAGAAAGAGATTTCATTGTTTCAGTTTATGTGTGTAAAGTGTGTATTTTGTGTGCTTGTGTGTGTTTTGTGGTACACACTGCTCTACAGCATTTATGCTATCAATCAACTTGTTTAACATGGAGAGGATCATGCAATGTTAATGAAAAAAAGGGCTGCGCTTGTTCAGATTGATCCGTTGTCATAAGTGGAGCAGGATACAGTGCGTATCAAATACTCCTATGACATCAAAGTAGACCCTTGCTAGATATGACTGACTCACTGTGGTGAGGATGCATTTATATTTTCTGGCCTCATTAGTAATCAAGTTTGGGAAATCAACCAATTTCTTCTTGTTTTGTGTCCAGGACTGGCTCGGTAGGTATGGGTACCTTCCTCGTCCTGACCCACATACAAGTCAGCTGCTGACGAAAGAAGGGATTGAAGAAGCTGTTCGTACCATGCAGAGATTCGGAGGGCTCCGGGAAACTGGGAAGCTTGGTAAGTTATTCTTAACTCACATCTGTTAGGAGAATGTATTACTGTATTTATACACAATTCTTTGTGCAAAGCTCTCGAGTTACCCCTCATTTCTTTGCAATTTGCTTCTAAGGAGCCAGAGTGTTTTATAACTTTTTTAATCAATCAATAATTTTTTAAGTGGTCTTGAGCAATAGTTCTCCAAACTTTCTAAGGATAGTTCAGTGTTTTTCTTGGCTTTTCACTCATGTTTGTTAAGCCACTTATCTACATCTGCAATGATTCATTGAGTATCTCGAATAACTTGATTATAAAATATCATAAATGCAAATTTTTTTGCTTCGATACTTTTTTAAATTCATGCTCAGTTGTTGCCATATCAGACATAGAGGTCCAGGTGTAAGTGAGATAGATGGAGAATTCATGTGGATTACAAAAAACCTGAATTTACCATGTCAATTTTTAACTGACATTAAAAACTTTTACTGGGAAAAAGCTGCCAGGAGTCCTTCATCCAACCACCTGTTCATAAAGCGGTTCATTCAGAGACTGAGGGACTTATTCTCCGACAATGTAGTTATGCCATTTGACCAAATGGTTGAGAAATATTCTCTCCCCAAACATGAACTTTTCCGTTACTTACAGATAAGGCATTATATTTTACAAAGTACTAACTTTAGTGAGAGTCATGAAGTCTCCCCTGTTGAAAAATTATTATTTTTAACAGACAAAGAGGTACCTGTGAAGATATTTTATAATGCTTTATATTCTGTACTTTCAGTGATGTCACAGGGGCTTAAAGGCACATGGGAAAAGGAGTTAGGTATAGCAATTGATGATGAAGAATGGAAAGATGTCTGGAGTTATGCCAAATCAATCTCAGTTTGTAATCGTACCAAAGCAATACAGTTAAAAATCATACACAGAATGCATATATCCATATCTCGCAGACATCATCAATATAATCCTACCCTTTCACCCATGTGCCTCAAATGTAAAACAGAAATTGGTACCCTAACTCACAGCTTCTGGTCATGTTTGAAATTGCAAGAATATTGGTTATCTGAAATGGAGACGATTTTCGGTTGTGAATTGGACCCTCTGTCTATCATACTGGGCCTCCCCAGCCGGCGATTAATATCCAAGAATAATAGGAGATTGTACTGTGTTCTCACCTATGCGGCAAGGAAGAATATACTACTCCAATGGATTTATGAAAAAGCACCAACTATTAAAGGTTGGCAAAGAGTAGTGTTGGATCTAGTGCCATTGGAATATCTTACATGTATACTGCACTCAAAAACAGATCAATTCTTTAAGGTGTGGGAACCATACTTGAATTATGTGGAACCTGATGTTTCTAATATTATGTTACAAGGATTCTCTTGAGTGTTCAAACTGCAAAGTACTACTGGGACCACAGGTATTGTATTGTATTGTATTTTCTCTTTATTTGTTTATTTATTTTTTAGATGGAACTGAGCTGGTGTTCTGTGCTTAGTTATCAGTCTATTTGTTTTTTTTTTGTTCATTTGTTTTTGTTTATTTATTTATTTATTTATTTTTGGTTCTGAATTGATTGTATACTTAGTTATGTTATGTAATTATGTACTATTTGTGAAAACAGAAAAACTAATAAAAAATATAAATAATAAAATAACTAAATAAATAAATAAAGCGGTTCATAAATGTTAAGGAAAGCAAACATTGTAGCTGCTCCCATCCATCAAGCAGAAAAAAAGGCACCAAATCCAACAAATGAATCGGTTTGAACCCTTTTAATACACTTTATTACCTGCAGGTCATTGCAAAAACACATTGTCATTGACATTCACAGGCATTAGGTAGTTTTTTGCACCAAGGTTATTCCCGAAAAGGTATTAGCTGAAAGCTTGACATATCAAGAAATAACAACTGCAAATGACAAGAAAACGTCCCTAAAAAAAAGAGTTCGGGCTATGTTGATGACATTGTATTTCCATATACACTACCAGTCAAAACTTTGGACATGCCTTCTCATTTAATGGCTTTTCTTTATTTTTACTACTTTCTACATCGTAGATACATACTGAAGACATCAAATATACAAAGCAAGATATGTGGAACTATGTAGCAAGGAAAAAATTGATAAAGTATGTCTCATATTTAGATTCCAGAAAGTAGCCACACTTTGCTTTGTTAACAGCGCTGCAAACCCTTGGCCTTCCCTCAGTGAGCTTCATGATGTAGTCACCTGAAATGGTTTTCACGTCACAGGTGTGACTTGTCATTTGTGGAAATTCTTGCCTTCTTAATGGGGTTGGGGCCATCAGTGGTGTTGTGCAGAAGTCAGGTTGGTACACAGCTAACAGCCCTATTTTTACAACTGTTAATTCATATTATGGCAAGAACCAATCAGCTAAGTAAAGAGAAATCCATTTCAGCTGACAACCTCATGAAGCTCATCAAGAGAATAGCAAGAGTGTGCAAAGCAGTAATTAAATCAAAGGGTGGCTATTTTGAAGAATCTAAACTATAAAGCACGTTTTTAATTATTTCACATTTTTTGGTTTACTACATAATTCCAAATGTGTTCATTCATAGTTTTGATGCCTTCAGTGAGAATATACAATCTAAATAGTCATCAATATAAAGAAAAAACATTAAACGAGAAAATGTTTCCAAAACATTTTACTGGTAGTGTATATTTGCACATTTCAGCAATTTCCTTCTTCCCATTTTCACAGGAAAAATGCAATATAATTAGTGATGGCTCAAGACTTTTGCACAACACTGTACATTTTTTTTCTAGACAGGGGTCACATGAGGCCTTGCAGTTCTTGCAACACCTTCTTTCATTTCAACACATGATATTTAATCATCTTCTCTTCCAGACCCGGAAACGCTCAAACTAATGTCTAAACCACGATGCTCTCTTCCTGATATTGTCGGAAGAGACGACATACTGAGGAGGCGAAGGAGGAGGAAAAGATATGCACTATCAGGCCTAAAGTGGGATAAGACAGATCTCACATGGAGGTTGGTTTTGTGTGATGATTGTGACATTGTGGTTTTATCATATGTGTATGAATCATGGGAATATCCCAGGAACACTTGACATGTTTTTTACCCCATAAGTTGTCATGGCCAACAAGCTAGTCATGTTGCAGCAAATATAGGAACTAAGTCAGGATTAAAGAGGCATTTTATTGAGGAAGCTATCTGATAGTGTGCGGTGCTAACAGAATGATGTGTGAGTGGATGTGGCTCAAGTGGTAGAGCAAGTCTTCTACCAGTGCTCAGTTTGAGTATATATAAGTACAACTATATAGGACCTTTCTATTATAGAAAATTTACCCACATGCTGAAAAAGAGGAGAACCTGTTACCATTTGAAGGTTAAAGGTTGAAGTAAGTGCTAGCATGCAGGATTTAAAACTTCTAAAGCTTTCCACTATGATAACTTGTGTTCTTGTGTTGTTGCACAAATATGAGAACAACAAGCCTATATTACAGCCTATAAATGCAGTGTTGCTTGGTTTCTCAATTATACAGAAGAAAATAGAAGATTAGGGCCACCAGAAAAAAAGAGAGCACATCTTTTTTTCTTCTTTTCCAGAATTCTGAGAAAAGAGTGGCCATAATCCTCTTCTGTACAATCAGATCCACCTATGACTTGAAATGTCGTATCTTAATAAGTCTACCTCAGCCAAATTTGAGGACTTTGCAAACCAGCATGTGGCATCAAAGTGACACCTTGGAATTTGATGTTTAAATTTTTTTTTTTTGTTAAATTTGACCTGTAACTTGTAATGAAGGAGAAAAAAATTGAGAAAAAGGGAAGGCTCCACTTTTAGATAACATAAGCCTTCTGCAAGGCTGAATTTTAATGACATTTTATTACGTTGTATGTATACAGCTGTGTATGTATAGGGCTGTGGATTCGGGGCCAATCGGTCCAGGGTCCATAATGCCGTTGGTGGAGGTGGCTGAATGGACCGAGGAGTGAGACAACGAGATCTTTGAGTAGTGGCATTTTTTGAAAACATTTATTAAACATGTAGTTTTAATTATATTATTACACATACTGCAAATGTGCGCATAAAAGAGTTGGCATTCTGTTTTTGAGGGTTACAAGCTTCATCTGACTGTCTAGATGACATATTGTGAAAGGTGACACCGTGCAGAAAGGTCAAAGCAAGCACGCTTACAGACACTGACATTATGTAGATTTATTTTTAGGGTAGAGGTGAGACTTGACGTGACGTGAACCCTGACATATAAAAACCATTTGAAGTGTGCTTTCTAGCGGAGATTTATGCTGAGAATTGTGATGGTGCATTTCTTTCCACGCGTGTGTTTAATAAAATCATTGTTTTGACACATCTGGACCAGTGGTTGTTTGTCTCACACCTCAATCAAAAGAATTCGGGACAGTATTAAAACATCATGTGTGATTAAAAAAAAGAGGAATGTGAAAAATACACAAGTCACAGCATTTAAGTTTTCTGTCTCCAGTATCCACAGCTACCCAAATCCCTCCACCTCCCCCGGCTTGGCTAACAATGACGTGGAAAGCCTCCTGACTCATGCCTTCAAAGCCTGGAGTGACGTGGCCCCTTTGAATTTCCGTCAGCTGAGGAGAGACAACAATGGGGCCACAGCTAACGGGGACATCAGAGTGTCTTTTGACCACATGTTTCACGACGATGGGTACCCTTTTGATGGGCAAGGTGGCACTCTGGCCCATGCCTTTTTCCCAGGAACACTTGACATATCTGGTGATACACACTTTGATGACGATGAGATCTGGAGCTCCGCAGGTATATAAAAGAATATATAAAATTTAAAAGGATATGAAGAATACAAAAAACCTCATCATTCACTTACCCAGAATGTCCACTATCTAATTTTAAGTGTGTTTTCTTTGCTTTCTTGTGAAACGGTAACACTTTTCCTTCACACTTCCACAGGTGATAGCAGAAGTACAGACTTGTTCACAGTTGCAGTGCATGAGTTTGGCCATGCACTGGGCCTTTCTCATTCCTCCTCTGATCCATCCATCATGAGGCCGTACTATCAGGGTCCCGTGGAAGACATTTCCCACTTTAAACTGGCCATGGATGACAGGCTCGCCATCCAGCAGCTTTACGGTCAGTCTGACTAGTCGTACACTCGTCAAATCAGTATCTGGCACTTGATGATGTAAAAATAGTGGTGGAGTATTACACTCATATTGCCATATCATACCACTATTGTAGCAATAAATCTTTCTTCATATCCGTTTGCCCTTTCAAACTGATTGTGAATTTGTGAATTATATTACTTGATTTTTTTTATGTAAGTTATATCAACCATCCATTTAACATGACCACAAGAGTTCAGCAATATAGCCTCAAAAACGTATCACATATTCCATGATATTTCAACATAGTTTGTGATAACAATATTAACGATAATATTGAAAAAAATAATAAATATTTTTATATTGATGCTTACATTCAGCAACCTACATTATGTAGGTTAATGAACATCGTTTTCAATCCCTCTTTTTTAATGAGCAACAGTCACTGATTACCTACTAGCAAGCGCAGCTAGCCAGTGCTCTGAGCAGCACACCATGTAATCATTTAAGGTCATTGTTTCCACTTTCAGCGGAAGCAGTTTCCTTGCATATTTTGCAGGGTTCTCGCGCTCCCTTAAAGGCATGGCATGTCAATATCAGTCATGGCTGATGGCTGTCCCTCACTGAGCCTTGTTCCTGTTAAAAAAGAGTTTTCCCTTCCTACTGCTGCCAAGTGCTTTCTCATCGGCGGTCATCTGATTGTTGGGGTTTTCTCTCTATTTTTATAGCCTTCTTGCCTTACAGTAAAGCACCTTGAGATGAGTGCTTTATGGTTTGGTGCTAAATAAATAAAACTGAAATGAACTAAATATGATATTTTTTATATCACATAAAAAATGATACTGGGCTTATCACAGATGATATATGGCACAGTCCTAATGACCACTCTTGATTTGGGCAAATGTACATGGAGGACATGTGGTCCTGCAAATATAAGCTGTCTCTGCTATTTGTTTCTAGTTTATAAAATTGCACTTTACACTTAGGTTTTATAAAACTCTTACACAGTTGTTCTCAGATATTCATTACTGATATATTTCTGTTATAGCTTAATACGCTATAAAACGTAAAACGTCTACAAAAGATAAAAATAATAGTAATGCAATAACACTGTTTTAATCTGGTTTTGTGTGCAATACTGCATTCATGCAGTGATGTAACTGAATATCTTCCTCATGTCTTAAAAAAGAAAAAGCCTTGCATCCTGTGTGACAAACACCTCTGCACACTGAGAAGAATGTGGGTTGCCTGCTGAGTTTTTGTTATTCTGTCGTCAGCTTTCGTTTCCTCTTCCACAGTGTCTTCTGTCACTCTTCTGTTGCAGGTGTGAAAGATGCTGACCGACCAGGTGGTGATGATCCCCACTTCCCACGCCTGCCCAGTCCACCTCCACCGAGGCCAACACAGCAGTGAGCTGAACCATGGGAGGGATTGGGGGTGGGGGGATTATCTGGATTGCACTTTAATCCAGATAATCATCACATAATATTTGACTTTACAAGCTATGAATATACTATTAATGCATTCAGACAGAGTCACATAAAAAAAAAAAGAAGAATGACTAATTAGGGAAGGCTGTGGCCCCTATCAGTCAAAAGGCTGATAGTTTGATACCCTGCTGCTGCAGTTTGCATGTCAACGTAAAGGGAAAGATACTAAAACCTCACGGCTCCATTGGTGTCTGAGCGTGTGTTGACAAATGTTAGACATTGTACTTAAGTATAGAAAAAACGTACTTGTATGAATGTGTGTGTTCCTGGATGAATGAAGCTTGGGGTAAAAATCTCTGTGAATATAATCGTAAGGTAGTAGTCTATTTAATTTAAGTGGTAGTTTAAAGACTCTCACTGTGGCATTCTTGGCCCCACAGCACCCTCTAGTGTATTTATCAAACAAATGCAGTAAAAGCAGAGTTTAACTTGATTTTGATTCAATTTTCTCTCCTAGTTCTGATCCATCATTCCAAGAGCGTTGTCAGGGAGGCTTTGATGCTATAGGAAACATTAGGGGAGAGGTCTTCTTCTTTAAAGGTATGAAAAAGTGGATCTGTGCTGAACAGAATAAAAAATACATCTCAATTAATTTTCCACATTTGTCAAAAAAATGTATTTTTATTTTATTTATCCGTGTTGTTTCTTTTGTGTCTTCTCTTCAAAAAGGTGCACAGTTCTGGAGAACCCAGCAAGATGGATCTTTGGTGTCCTTAAATCCGGCTCAGATCAAAAACTTCTGGATGGGCCTTCCAGAAGGAATAAACAAGATCGATGCTGTGTATGAGAGGAAGAGTGACAGCCGCATCATCTTCTTCATCGGTGAGAAGCTAAATCTTGTGGTTATGTATGGCCTCAGGTGATCTAATTTTGGCCGTTCAGAGACGTGAGTAGTGGGTGACTTCTCACATCTGTTATATTTTAAACATGGTGGTTTTTTTGAGTGGGGGGTGAAATGTTAAATCATATATAAATATTTTCATATACGTCATTTAGGTCAAGAAGTGTTTAGACAGTGATGCATTTTTTTTATTATTTTGGCTCAACACGCTGCCACAATAGATGTCAAAACGAAACAATTGAGATGCAACTGGAGTGCAGATTGTAAGTTTTTAATTAAGAGGCAGAACAAAAAAGGGTGTTAAAACAATGAGGATTTATTTTTAATATGTACAAATTAATATAATAATAATAATAAATAATATAATAATAAATAAAATACTTATTTTTAAACTTTTAAAGTCAGCCAATATGGTCCAGTTTGTCCTGGTGTTTTCTTTCTGTTCCAGGCTTTTAATGCTGCTGTTTTCTGCTGTTTTTGTATTTGGTCTTTCCTGCCTTCAGTTTTGTCCTCGCTAAGTGAAATGCAGCTGAAGACAATGTCCTGAACAGATCTGCCCCAGACAAATATTTTCACTTCTTTACATTCAAACCTTCTGCTGTATCTTTTGGGTCATTGCCTGTATCACTGGGTCTGTATTATCGGTTCTTTCCAGTTTGGTTTTCTGCTGATAAACCGAAGAATTCACCAGGATATGGTTCCGACTCACATTAAGTGATTTTCTGTTGAAATATTCTGTTTTGCTTTCGCCATGTCCAGGAGCTCAGTACTGGGTCTTCAAGGACACAGTGGCTATGGCCGGTTACCCTCGGCCTCTCTCTGACTGGGGCATGAAGAAGAAGTCGGGTGAGACAGTGAACAGGGTGGACGCTGCTTTCAACTGGGCTCATAATGGCAAAACATACCTGTTCAGCGGAGGGGAGTTTTGGAGGTTTAACGAAAACATTGAGAATGGACAGAGGACCATCCAACCAGAGCAAGGATATCCACGGGAAAACACCCTATGGGAAGGAATGCCTGCCCATATCGATGGCATCATTAGCTGGCGAGAAGGTAACATTGTGTTAAAATGGAGACATATGTGATGATCTTCTATTACTAACTTGAGATCAGAGTTGCCCAATTCATTTCCCCAAGGGGCCACATGAGAAACTGGGCACCAATAAGGATTAAGCTTATTGGTACAGTTTCTCACTTGGCCCTTTGGGAAAATGAATTGTCCACCTTTGCTCTAGATAAATACACAACAATGATAGAGAAGTTATTTTGGGAGATAGCTTTTGTCAGCTGTCACACCCAAGACGCTCAAGGGAATGACGCACAGAAAGGAGTGGAAGAGCGCTGATTAAGATAAGAAGTTCTAAATAGCATCTTACACTGAGATGCAACATGATTCAAGTAGATAAATGAATAAAGGAAAGATTCCTGCACAAAAAAATGCCATGTCATAGCCTATTTCATTACTTCATGTAGTATGAAAAGTAGTAGTATCACATCAAAGCATACTTTATATTAGAATGACAATCCAAATATGACTAATTTAACAGGTGGGTGATTTGTTGAAAATCAGTGGATGCCTCCCAGCTGACCCAGAAAGGGCTAATTTTTAGTTTTTGTATTTATTTAGTACAGTAATTTTAGTATTTTTAATAAAGCTGTTGAAAACTTTAGCTTCAGGGTAAGAGAGCTTTTGAAATGACAGGATTTAGAAGTACACTTTCTGAGCCCTCATAAGTGCAGGAGCTAACCACATAACTACTTTGTAGTTACAAAAACTACAATGTGCTGCTGTCTTCCACTCCTTTTAATCAGCATCCAGTTTGTGTGGGTTGGTTTATTCATAATTTGATGAAACAAAATAACAGCTGCATTGCTTTTCGTGTTCTTTTTTTCTTTTTGTTGTTAAGGAAATACCTATTTCTTCAAGGATAATTCCTACTGGATGCTCACAAATGGAGACCTGAACCAAGATGATGTCACACCAAAATCCATCGCTGTAGACTGGCTTAGATGTCCAGCTCCTCCTTCAACTTCCACTCCAACAAATCCTCAATTCCCCAAAAAATGCACCTGCATCTTCTTGGGATCGCATTCATCGCTGAGAAGCAGCTCTCTCCTCTTGATTTTTATTTTGCTGCTAACCAATGAGATTATAAGAAACATGAGTTTGTAATTTTCTTTAGTCAGTGTTTACTTCTCCCTTTTTTCCACTGGCGGGTTATTAATAGAATGACTTTATGTCATCTTACTTGCATAAAGTTACACAATAGTTTCAAATTGAGTCCCAGTGGCAAAAAAAAGCCTCTCTTAAACCCCCTGGGTTTTTATAAATACAGTTTCTCATCTGAAACATATTGCGACATTTTTGTATTGAATTACAATGAGCTTTACAGA
Source organism: Pundamilia nyererei (assembly GCF_000239375.1). NCBI lineage: Eukaryota > Metazoa > Chordata > Actinopteri > Cichliformes > Cichlidae > Pundamilia > Pundamilia nyererei. The sequence goes on along the minus strand of NW_005187801.1, from coordinate 31,750 downwards.
AGAAAGAAACGTCATTTAACACCACACGCAAGCACACAGGTTACTTCTTCATAACAAGGTCTTATGTAACCGCCTTGTGCTTGGGGTGATAAAAAGGTAAATCAAACATACTTAACAGCAAAAGTCATTTTCATCTTTAAATATATCTATTTATAATTACATTTTGGTGCTTTTGCTAAAATATCAAAATATATAGTGCACAAGCAGATCTGGATTATGGTAAATTGAAGATTTTGTTTTTTTATATTTGTGTAGTTTTTACAAATGTACAATGTTTTGGTTGTTTTACATTGACATTAATAGCTGTCATTGTAGAATATTCTTAAGGCTGGGCTGTGTTAAGCTGAGATGCTTAACTTTGCAGATGAAACATACCAAATCCTTCAGTTGTTTTCACAGCTCGAGTCAGATAGACTTACTGTAAAGTGACAATATACATTTTGTAAAATCTCTGTGAAAGAAATCTTAAACAAAACCATTTATAAGTTATCAGAAACTATTAAAATGTCCTAATGTTGAATTTTATACTTTTGGTTTTGGTTTGTAGCTTTGTCTTTTGCTTTTAACACATATTTCTTTGGCGTCACTGCCCTTGCCACAAGTGTGAAGGCATGTTACCTCATGTTGTCTTATCTGGTTTAGATTCAAGATGTTTCATTTTCAATGATTAAATACTTGTCATTCTCCAGTGACAGTTCTGTTTGTGTGTTCAGTTACAGATTGATGATAGCATTATTAGGAACACCTCTCCCTGTTTGCAGGGACCTATTTATCTCAAGGACATCAAATACCGCCATTACAAAAAGAAGAGCAATGTGATAAGAATGCTCGTCTTGTGGCCTGAAAAATATGTTATAAAAATATGTTTCACTTAGTTAAAATCAAATTAACTGCAACCCCAACCTTTCATTGATAATACGGCTAGTTAACCATTACACAAACACAGCCAAATCCTTCAAAGCGGTTTGAGTTTAAACAGGTCTGTTTGCTCTGCTTTGTTAGTAAATGGCATGGGTCATGCAAGGTTAAAACCAGTGTGGACAAATAATTGGCAGCTTCACAGGTTGGGAATAAAACTAGGGATCTTTGTTCTAAAATACATTGTTGAAGCACATTTTGTAAACTAGAATAGACATCTCTCAAAAGCTCAGACAGCTTGGCCTAGTTAGGTGTAACAAATGCACCTATGAAACACTCCAGCCAGCTATGTATCATTTCAAAATTTCCAGAAACTTCCAAGAATTTATAAAAAGAGAGTAAAGCGGCACAAACATTCACAAAATTTTTTAAAATGCCATTTAAGAAGATCAGGAAAGTCAATTTTCTTCATGTTGAAGTAATACAGTACAGTGTTAAGGACATAAGCAATGTGCATCACTGATAAACAATTTTTTTCATCTGAGAAAGTAACACACAAAACCTTCAAAACACGAACTTCATAAAGGAATCGGCATGTTTTCTTTTTTCATTTTGTGGTTTTAGCACAGTGCACCTCAAATGCAGCAGTAGCTGCACTAATGGAGGCAAGAAAGGTTACAATAGTTTAAAATAAATACAAATAACAAAGAAATAAAATCACCATATCCTTCAATCATCAGCTGGTAAACTAAACTAGTTGCATGTGCCAACATCAAGGCATATCATAACGTGTCACCAGATAGCAACACATTCTTATAATGCTGTATTTCATAACCACCAGAACTACATCGTAGATAGTGCAGGTGCATCCCTTTCTCACCCACGCCTAGCTCTGGCAGCTCAACAGAGATGTGAAACATGCCTTAATTGTTCACACCATGTTGGCCTCGCAAAATGAAAACTTGTGCATGTCATTGCATAAAGTAAACTTTGCATGCACGAGGTGCGTGCATGCATTCAGACTCAAATCTGATAAAAGGTAAGTGCTTTGTCACAGGTAGCCATAATCAAGAGATATTGTTGAGAGATAACATTGGTGCAGAGGTAGCCTTCACCTTTAAAAATTGTTCTTCACACTTTTCGTGATTATGTCAAACACAGAGAGCTACACTAAAAATCAACAAAGGTCAGTTTTAGTTAAATGGGGGAAAGAGCGAATGTTCTGAAGTGAGGCAACGGGTTGACGATGACGTTCTCTTTCTATTTTAGCTCCAAATCCAGCCCAGTGCAAGACTGAGAAGTAGCAGGCCAAGGGAGAAGCAGGTTGAGGAGGCAGAGGCCCTGACGCTCTGAGTTGACACTGGCTGTGCAGGCTGCAGGCTTCTGTAGACATTTGTCATGAGTTGTGACGTGCTGTTTTCGACACGCACTGTGGTGCTGAAGAGGTCAATCTGGTGATGATATTCCAATTAGCTTCATGAACCACTTATAGACCATCTGTGCTCGCAGCAATGACAATTAAGAGACAGAAGAAAGAAATGAAATAACACCTACCAGATCTTTGCTGACTTTAATCGGTTCCTTAAAAACGGTCCAGACCACCGCCTCATTACAAGTGGGGGTCGTCAAAGATCCAAGGTAGCGGTAATACTTAGTGCGATTCACACCAACGAGCAGGTCGTCCAGGGAAAACCCAGCTGCAATTGAAACTTTCTGGCCTGAAGACAGAAACAAGACGTATATGAAGGAACTATGGGTGACACAATTTAGAGTCAGAAAAAGGAGAGGAGGTTTTCCACAAAAAAAAAT
>NW_005187801.1:25951-27161 GCF_000239375.1 Pundamilia nyererei | reverse complement strand
CAGTGTCTTACCTTTGATGCACCTGTGCGTCCTTTCAGCCTGTTGTCAGATGCAGCTAGCCTCAGCCTCCCTCTTTTTATTCCCTCAGTGCATCCTGCAGCTGGCCGGACACCGCCTCCATGTGACATGTGAGTTGGTCGTTATCCAAAAATTTCCGGAAGTACGATGGAGTATTAGGGCCACATTAAGAAAAAAAATATAGTGTCGATCATTTTGAGAATAAAGTCGATATTTTGAGATTAATAATTCAATTTTGCAGAAAAAAAGGTCGAAAAATTCATTCAAATTCATGATTAATAAGAGGAAGTAAAGAGACTGATTGCTAACACAACTTATCAGTGTTTCCCTGGAAACCCAGTAGCCAATTCCCGACAGTATGCATTTTAACATTCATGAGTATTTAGCCTTGCCTATTTTGGTCTGCAAGAAATTATTATTTTTTTCTTGTGTTTTTTTGTTGAAAGGTGTGAATGCAGCTTTGAATTTTGGAACTCGATCTATCAATAGTGTAGTTCGTTTTCGATGGCCGTATTTTAATTTTAATTAAATGACATACATTGCAACTAACAAGAATGCTATGCGGGTAATTACACTAACCAGTAATCTGAGATGCGTGTTCTACGGTTTCATCTTCTTGAATGATCCTGCGAGGCTGGTTGAACAATCAAAGCTTTGATTGTTATAGACATATTGGACACAGTAGCCTGCAGGTAATAGCTTCATTCTTCTGTCAAGCCTAATTATTAAAGCCATTCAGTTCACAGTTATGCCTTACGTTCATAATTTCATAATTGCTCAGAACTTCTCCGTAAAAAATACTCTTCTTCTTAAACTGGATGAGTTTAAGAGGTTTTTTTGTGTTTTATTTGGACACAGCTAATGATGCTGAAGAGAACAGGATCTCCTCTGTTAATTTAGGTGAAATTAAAAATGAAAGGTCTATGAAGCATCTGACGTAGTATATTTAACGGTGGGACATGCCCTGAACACCTCACCCAGGAGCAGTGGCGGTCCTAGCCTGTTTGGCACCTCGGGCTAACACTCCCTCTGGCGCCCCCCCCACACACACACACATAAAACATATTAACGATTGTACATTAACATAAAACTGCTGTCGAAATTCACCAGAGAAACACACACACACACACATGAAGAGAGAGAGAGAGTATGCACCGTATGCAAACAGCTACCAAACAGCCATCATAATTCG
>NW_005187801.1:23294-24208 GCF_000239375.1 Pundamilia nyererei | reverse complement strand
CCTCCACTTGGGGCAGGAACTCATCCCTGACCTCGAGTGGGCCAGGGATGTCAAAGCATCAAACAAAACATCACATTGCCTTCAGCAGTTTGTCTTCTTCCTCTTGTGCATCTTGCTGACATATGTTCCTAGGAGTGTATTGACCCACCCGACCTTAGGCATGATACAAAGGAAAACCTGATTCATCAGATCAAGCCACCTTCTTCCATTGTTCAGTTCTTCAGTGCAGACACTCCCATCAGCAATGTAGGTTCTTTTGGTGGTCTTACATATTTTTGTGTATCCAACCAGCTTTTCATGGTGGTATGAAGTCAGCATATATTGAGTCCAAATTGTTACTGCACATATCAAGTAATGTAAAAGGGTTAGCAACTCTGATATCAACTATGATAGGTATTCTAATAAATTCTGAAGCTTACTGGGTTTTTTTTTCAGGTGGTGGGGGTGTATCCAGTTTCTGGGCGAGTTGTGAGGTTATGACATTTTGAATGCTCACTGCCCATTTTAATGACATACAGTATGATGATGTGGCTTCTTTTAGCTTTTGTTGGACTAAACATGCTTCAACCTGTGCTGGAAATTCTGGTTTGTTCTATTCATGTCACAGCGAGTGAGATGAGCCGTGTGGTAAAATAAAGGAGGATCCAATTGCAGGCACGTGTAAGGGTGAGAAGGTGGTTTATTAAGCACAAAACTAAAAATGGACAAATTGCAAACGGAGGAAGGACTAAACTATACTGGGAACAAACTAACTACAGAACACAAACCTGAACAAGAATGAGAACGAGCAGAGGAGAATGATGATGGACAGCAGGGAGAACACACGGGTGAGACATGGTGGATACACAGGTGGACCAGCAACTACAATGACAGAAGACGCGACTTAAATGCACACAGAGAAACACAGCGAGACA
>NW_005187801.1:20393-21335 GCF_000239375.1 Pundamilia nyererei | reverse complement strand
TGAGACAGAGAAATCCTTGTTATTTTCCGAGGAGACACAAAAAATAGCTCCTGAAAAAATAAACCTAGCACCTGAGTCAGAAGGAACAGAAAGAGTGTCCGTTTTACTTACCACAGTCGGTGACCCAGAACCGTGACAATTCATTGAAGGAAACAATGTAAGTTTGTAGTTTTGATACATCAAAATATCTGATGTAAACTTCCGTATTTTGTTTCCAGAGAGTTTTGAGATTAAATGTGTGTTGCTTACTAGTGAATGTTTGAATGCATCCTTTTAAAGCTGCAACACTCAGCTACCTCAGTTACTTCCCGTGTGTTTTTTGTGTGTGTATCACTCATATATGGAAGTGTTGTGGTGTACATATGCCATTCAGATTTGAAGAGAGGTTATTTTTACATGTTGTTTTGTTTTTGATCTGTTGGACTAAAAAAATCCACAGGATGTTGATGTGTCTTTAAGTGGTAAACTTTTTCCATTTAGTTTCCTAACAAGAAATTAGGAGGAAGCAAGCAACAGGGGAATGCTAGAAATTTAGACTCTTTGGTGAAAGAAAGTTTGCAAGTAAAAAGTATCAATACTAAGATGATCAGGTTTACATTTTGATGAGATACAAAAATCTTATGAAAATTCAATACTGCTATAATTTGATCCTGAGATTTACCATAAAGGAAGTCCTGTGTTTAAAAAACAACAACAAAAAACAAAACAAAACCTATGGGCTTTTTAAAAAAAAAGAATTAAAAAAAGACTATCGTTATTAATCCCCCAAATAAAGAAACAATGCAAAAGAGATACAGTCAGAACATTCCTTCCTTGTACTGTTGAGTATATTCTGTATTAAAAGATTATAAGGACATTCTCTCACGTCATCTTGGTGGCTGTTTATGTTCCTCCCTCTGCTAACCCCACAGCTGCATGTGACACTATCCACTCTGCCATAGC
>NW_005187801.1:17895-18804 GCF_000239375.1 Pundamilia nyererei | reverse complement strand
GATTATTCATTGATTACGCAAGTACATCACATCTACAAATATTGCACAAACAACAAGATGGAATAGGCACTGACAGTGTATAGCAACTGTTATGAGAAACAAAACAGACACACAACATACATTTTAAACTGAAGCATCTGATTCTTTGTCATCCTCTAGATAATAAATTGGAATCCAGTCAGGTGAGAATTACAAGTCAGATACCTTTTCCACCCATTATGTGTTTATACACCTCTCTGCGTAATGGTTATTATCCTATCTTCATCCACTCATCCCAATCAGTTGCGTCAGATGGCTGCCCCTCCCTGAGCCTGATTCTTCTGGATGTTTCTTCCTATTAAAATGGACTTTTTTCCTTTCCACTGTCGAAGAAAAGCACTTGCTCATAGGGGTCATTTGATTTTTGGGGTTTCTCTGTTTTATCTGTATTATTGTAGGGTCTTCACCTTACAATATAAAGCACCTTGATGCAAACTGTTGTTGTGATTTGGCACTATGTAAATAATATTTAATTGACATTAACTGTCACTCAGATTTAGGTGTACACTGATCCAGCCATACCAATATTTGTCTAAGAGACAGTACTACACAACAGAAAAAAACATAATAAACACTGGACATAATGAGACTGGTGACATATACAGGGTGGGCCATTTATATGGATACACCATAATAAAATGGGAATGGTTGGTGATAGTAAAGTCCTTTTTGTGGTACATTAGTATATGTGAGGGGGCAAACTCCACCAGATGGGTGGTGACCATGGTGGCCATTTAGAAGTCGGCCATCTTGGATACAACTTTTGTTTTTTCAGTAGGAAGAGGGCCATGTGACACATCAAACTTATTGGTAATGTCACAAGAAAAACAATGGTGTGCTTGGTTTCAACGTAATTTTATTCTTTCATGA
>NW_005187801.1:13721-16393 GCF_000239375.1 Pundamilia nyererei | reverse complement strand
ATTACCAAAGTTAAGGTGAGAGTCTTATGCCTAACCCGATGCTTTGGTGGAGCAGAGTGCTTTACTTCTTCCAATTGGTCTTGTTGGTTGTCAGATTAAAGCGATGTTCAGTCGCGTCCTTCACCTGTCCAAGAATTGAGATTTGGGATAGTACAAAATTCCCGAACAGTATTTCAAATTGTAATATTTGCGCATGCAAGCCAAATTCTGGTATGCTAAAGTGATCTGCTCTGACACACTGACGCTCTAAGGAAGGATACAAACAAACAACAATTTCTCTGAGAAGATTAATCTGTCTTGTCCTTCTCCTTTTTTCCTTTTTCTCTTGAGCATTTTTCCTAGTTTTTCTTCTTCTGTCCCTTCCACACATTTAATGCTTTCAGGGGATTTTTCATTTCAGCACAATCTTCTCTTTTTAAAATTATTTTCTTTACTTTTATCTCTTTTATTATCTAGTTTTTTCTTCTGGCTCCATTTGAAGTCTCAGACTGAAATTTCCTCCTTGTGGGAACCCAAAATGTGTCACTTAAACAAGTTGTAATTTGACCAACCAATCATGCCTCTTAAAAGAATGTGTCATATGTTATTATTTCAGCTCAGACTTCTGAGAGCTCTGGGAACTTTCCTCAGCCACTTTCTTTCCTTTTTCAAATACAAAAAAATGTGTATCTGTGAAAACTAACCAATTTAAATGAACTCCACTAACTCTACCCAGAACAGTGGTCAAATATCCAGCCAGAATTATGCCAGAAGCTTTATGGTGCCAACGAAAAGTCTCATTTTACCTAATATTAGTGGGGCTGTTATGTACATATATCACCCTGTATGTATACTTTCAACTTTGTCTGAAAAGAGAAAAATGAATTAAAACTTGTGCATCCAATTCTTGTTTTTTAAAGTCATTAAAGATGTATGCTGTACAATCATTCCACCGTGGAAAAATAACAGCTCAAAGGAATCAATAAAAACCCCAAATGACCATGATACTCATGCCCATGATGAGTGCAAGTAAACTTTTTACTACAACAGTACATGCCACTACTGCATGACATTAAATGTTGTCTTCGCTCTCCAATAGTTTGTTTTCTTGTCTTTGACTTTCTAGTCTCTCTTTCCATTCAGCCCAAGTAGTCATGGTATATTGCTGCCCCTCCCTGTGTCTGGCTCTACTGGTGTATTTTTCCATTTAAAGGTGAGTTTTTTCCCCATCCCAGGGAATGAACGAGTACTTTGATTTATTGCCTTATAAGAAGTGATTACATAAGCACACATTGTGCACATGCACAGTGTGTGACTCTGTTTGTTTTCATTTTGGCACAGACAGCTTTTCTATTTTTTGGTTATTTTTTGTTTTTGTTTTGTTTCATCAACCAGTCAAACCTCTTGGAAGAATGTATTGTACCATAGGTTACTACTTTCACCTTTCCCCTCTGTCAGTGCACCCCAGGGCAGCTGTGGCTACAATGTAGCTTGCCATCACCAGTGTGTGAATGTGTGCGTGAATGACTGAATGTAGTGTAAAGCACTTTGGGGTCCTTAGGGACTGAGTAAAGCGCTATACAAATGCAGGCCATTTCAGTCCATTGCTTGCTTAGAGTTGCTCTTGTAATTTTCCCCTGGAAGTCCCTGTTTTCTGTTTTGTTTTCTCATTTCTTCCCATTTTTACTAATGCCCAGAACATCCTTTTTCTAGGTTTGTGAATATAGTTGAAAATGCTAACTCAGACTACTTTCTAAGAAGATTTTTGAGCAGAATACTCATCCTGGTTTTTAGAAACAAATCCTGTGTAATTATGAAGTTAAAACAGAAGTCGAGAAAATGTTTATTTTGGGGAAAAAGAGGATTTGTTCTTCTAGTTGCGTTTTGTGCTTGTATGCATGTATCTGATGTGATATGTTGCTGTTGTTCCTGCATCACCATAATATTGCTGGTCCAGGATTATCATTTCAACTGACCAACCACGGGGGAAAGAAAAAAATCATTTTGCTTGCATAAAACCCCAGAACAAAGAGTTAGGTTTGCTGTTACCCAAGTTCAAGTTGCTCGTGCTGGTTTGCTATTGATTGTATTTAAAAGCATTCGCTGTCTTCTTGGGTAATGCTAACTGAATGCTCAGACTTTGTCATTTGTCAGTTGCAATGTTTATCGTGGTTCAGCAGTTATGATGACATAAAACACAACACCAACACAAAGATATCAGATCATAATACATACCAGTCATTACATATGGAAGCAATCGATGCACTTTTAGCACATACAGAGATTGTGATGAATGATGTTTAAATAGAAGAAGTGTGTAAAACTATATTTCTGGAAATGGTAACGTTGGAACGGCCCATACAATCAATATAAAAATATTAAATATTAAATCAAAAATCATTAATCATCATTGCTATATTGCTCCCCCAATACTCAAATGTATGACCTACTGTGAGAGGGCTTGGGGAAGGATAAAACTAATACTAATCCAATTTATATTTAAAAGAAAGCTATAATAAATATTGCATGCCTTAAAGTTTTACGATTTTGTTTAACTCAGCACTACACTGATATTGTACAAAGGACAAAATGATCTCCTTCCAAACTATATCCAGAGATTGTTTGAAATTAGAGGAGAAAAATATATCATATGTAAATATGTGATTATTGCTCAAATGAAAAATCAGTGGGGT
>NW_005187801.1:11503-13376 GCF_000239375.1 Pundamilia nyererei | reverse complement strand
ACCTACGCCCTGCCGGTGATCATATATCCCCTGCTGGGATAATAACCTAGCCAAAGGAGAATATAGAAACCACTGAAATCAAGACAAGGAAGCTCCTTATGGAGGGTTTCACACTAAATCAAGCACCCTGAGCGCTGTCTAAGATGGGACAATGAACATCGCCCTTATGAAGTCAGTCACTGTACAAAAAAGGTTATGCTCAATGTTAAAAGTAATGCAATTGAATAGAGGTTTGACAGATTATCTATTATCTATGTCTATGTAACATGCTCCACCTAGACTGGTTCCTGATCAACTGTCATTTTTGCTGACAGTAAAATCAAACTGACAAAAGATACCACTCCCACATTGCTCTCTTTTGGTTGACATACTAATCCTGCTGTCACTATCTAGTATCTACAGAGGTCATTTTAGTCATGCAATTAGATGCTTCCTATTAACAGAATGAGCATTAGTCATAATCATTGTTAACAGGTACCTCTATTAGAGCACCTTCCATCAAAGCACTTCTTACTCTGTTGACTTATCTTGAAAAAGTAACTTAAGGTCAGTCAGATTTACAGTATGCTTAGCATGCTCCAGGAAGTACTGTGCCTTCTACCATAGCTGGTGAACAATGTACTGCTGTAATGACCTAATGCAAGAAAACAACAAAGCAGCTTAATTGGAGTAAGTTACCTGTACCTCAATGTCATAGCTTAATTGTTTAACTTACATTTGATACACTGTGCATGTGTTTTTATCCAGAGTGACATAAAACCGTGTATTGTAATGATTAAAAAAATAGATAAATGTATCAGATTCACATTAACATAGCAATATGGATCCATCCTGCCTTGTTTTAATTGTTCAGGCTGATGTTGGTGGTGTAATATTGCAAGGAGATTACAGGATGATGGTATCATGAAAAACTAAGGCCTGTAGCTTTATACAAGAATCACACATTACAATTTCAGACAAGTGTTGTTTTAATTTAAACTGGCTACAAGAAAACATTTTCCACTGCTAAAGCACAAGATCATTTAATTAAAAAATATATTTTTCTTTGCTTTTTGTATAGCAAACACACAAGATGACCACCTATACTCAAAACATACTCATGTTTTTAATTAGTGATTGACTTTTTTATTTTTCTTATAAGATATGTTTTGCTGAAGCAAAGCAAACAGCTATTTTATAGCAAGCGCAGAATTATTTTTGTTTGGCAACCTAGTTTCAAGGTTTAATATCATGCCAGCTTGACATTAATCCCCTCAAAGTTTAATAAGCAGCATTTCTGGTCAACCATTATAATGATATACAAATAGTACATATAAAGTACATATTCAAATGTCATCAATGAAAAACCACTTTCCAAGCTAACATATAAAGAAATTAGTAAGTGCAGTACAATATATATTTTTCACAGCAGTTCATCACAGGTCCAAATTATATAAAATAGACACAGAGGCATGCCAGCAGCAGAAGACATAAGAGAGGTCGAGAAGCACTGGATGCAGACTCACTGGTCCCGTGGCCACTGGCAGGGGCTGTGTGGGCCGATACACATTGAAATATCCTGTTTGTTTGGGGAACATCTTGATCTAGTGGATAAGAATGAAAGAAATCCTTTAGGACACATTTAAATATTCACTTGAAAAAAGTCATATCATTATTTGATGCATATGTTCCTGCACTGGAATGCACGCTCTGGTTTATTGTTGCAGAAGTGTAGCCTGTAATCTGCTAGCTGTTGAAGCCTGTCATGGATGTCTCATAAGAGTTGATGAAGAGGTGAAATCACGTGATACATGTACAGATTGCCAAAGATTATGTTGAACTGTTGAAGACAGTCACATGTTTTTCCTCTTCCTGCCCAACACTGATTAGTGAT
>NW_005187801.1:8305-9051 GCF_000239375.1 Pundamilia nyererei | reverse complement strand
TTCTCTTGCTTACAATGTGCATCTGGACAAAAGACCAACTTAATGGCATGGAATATAAACAGGCTAGGTGTTTGGGGAAAATGCTTCAGATGCTTAATCTTTGTCACTACCTCCATTGGGTATCTTTTTGAGTCCACAGTATGCTCTGAGCCTTCAGACGTATCTGATGTGTCACCCCAGTGGAAGTGGAACTGTAGGATGGTATAGTCATGGCCCAAACCTCCTCCTGACTCCTCCACCAAATTTTCCACCAGTACACACTTCACTGGCAGTTGTTTGACAACACAAGAAAAGAATACTACAAACATACTCTTTTGATTTAGATGAAGAAGATTGGCATAATAATAATGTAAGATGCTGTAATAATGTAAATAAGAACCTTTATATTAACCATGTCCAAAACAATTGCGAATGATTAAAAAAAACCCTTCAAACTTGAATGGCCTGTGTTGGTGATGTACTTGATAGCGTGTTTGTCATCAAAATGTTTAAATACAAAGGCATCAAGATGGCTGTCCGGCACAGCATTGTTTTTGTCAATGTTGATGGGTGACTGGTGTGTACTGCTACAGTGGGAGCCAGGCAGAAGCTGCCAAGAAGGTGGAGTGTCAGCTATTTGCAGAAAACATTTTCAGTCAAAATCCTGATCTCAGAGTATTTTCAGTATAAAACTCTCCTGATAAATGTGCTGATACATACCACAGTGATGTGGATGATAACACCATTCATCTGAAGAATGGAAAAAG
>NW_005187801.1:6807-8285 GCF_000239375.1 Pundamilia nyererei | reverse complement strand
GACTATCACAATAATACTTGATCTTGGTCATTGAATTTGTCTTTTGTGGAGACTTGATATGCATTTACTTGATAACTGTGCATTACAGTTATCATCACTCTCTCAGTGATGCTACAGTGATGTTTGCTTCAGTGAGTTTGGGTACCAAGGAAGAGTTTGGACCCGGATTACTAATGACAACAGACTTAAGTGCCTGACCAGAATATCAAATGAAATGCACATTGCTGACTCTCTGTGATCAGTATTATTACTCATTATTTCAAGTTTATTCATTATTTCAAGCTGTTGGCTCAAATGTTTAAAATGTCTGTGTCACAATTCATGTTCTGAGCCTTCAATACCAAGGGAATACAGTCATTTTAATCACTGTACATAGGTATGTCAGCCATGTATATTATCATTCCCATTTTGCTTCATCTGTATGGCATACCATACAAAGGTCTCAAGGCTAGCAAATTACCTTTTTAAAATGGATGATGGGTAAAACTTACCAGGTTTAAGTCCACATTGACTGGCTCTTTAAAGACTGTCCAGACAACTGCTTGGTTGCATAAATGTGTGGTTAGGGAGCCACTGTAGCGGTAGTAGTCATGCCGGTTCACATTGCCAAGCAAGTCATCAATGGAGATCTCATATGTGACCATCACTGTTGTGCCTACAATGAAGCAAAGATGCACAACATGTGGTGATCTGCTTGGGCCCTGATTCAGAAGTTTGCTTTCCTGTTCAACAAAGCACATGTGTGCTCACTGATATTGTGTATCTTTGAGAGATAGCTGGTCAGGTTTTCCAGAAGTCTGTGTTAGATGTTGGTGCTGATGTAGGATGTGTCTATCGAGACAGTTATATTGGATAATTAGAAAGAAACTCAAATATATGGGTTGTAGTTTAACAAAGCTAAAATAAAAACTAACAAAAAAACAGAAACTTACTGTTCCTGATCCAGTACTCCCATGAGAGCTGCTCAAAGTGCTCCCATGAGAGGTGCTCTTGGTAGTAGGGATAGACTGGAAAATCGACATTAAGAGAAACTTTTAACCCACAACTCACAAAATGATATTGGAAATAACAGCAAGCTTTCTTTATAGACCTAACAATCGCTTCAGGCTTTTTTGAAAGCCTTGATTGAGTTTAAAAATCAATCAAGTGATTGATTTAAAAAAAATAACATATCATACAGAAGTATATTATTTTTTACGTGACTTTTTAAAATCACAAAGATGCTCATCACTTCTGTAGCTTAAAGCATCTCAGATAATGACTGCATAATTATGACCACAGTTTTTGTCTGACATTGATAATGCAAAGTATTTAGGAAAATGATTAATCATCTTTATTTTCACAAGTATTTCCCCATGAAAAGACAGTTGAAGTGTTTATTAAAAATATGACTTCAAAGCGAGCCATATGTTAATATTGCTAATGCCAGAGATTTGTATATTTTGTGTATTTGAGAGATGTTATTTCACTTTTCTCAG
>NW_005187801.1:4727-5807 GCF_000239375.1 Pundamilia nyererei | reverse complement strand
AGTCATATATGTAATGTGCCAAATCAAAGTCATAAAAATGTATCAATCATTTATGTTTTTTTCCAATTTACAGGAAGGTAGAGGAGTTCCAGGGGAGGCATACACATTACGTTCGTGCAGAGGTTGTGTAGGTCGGTAGATATTATTCAGGTGTGTTTCCATGGGAAACTTCTTAATCTAAGAACAGATTACCAAAGGCTAGGTTAAGGTTAACATCAGCTAGCGCCCTGGCAGCACAGACATACACTCCCTAAAGCAGTGACTGTGACTGAAAAAGCCTTGCTCGTTCAGAAAGCCTGTACTTTTTTGTAAGAACAAGGAAACATACCATTAAAAAAAATCACAATAGCACATAGAAAATGTATCAAATGTTTTACATAGAAAATATACAATTTTAAGGGGGAAAAAAAGTTCATTTTAAATTTGATGACAGCAAAAAATCAAAATCTAGACTCAAGGCAGACCACAGCACCCAGACTCTTTTTTAAGACTCCAAGCTGCTGTAATAGATTCAGTATATAGTTCTATATAGTATATGGAAATATGCAAGGCCTTCACTGGAAAAGATGTTGTCCAGATGGGAAAATATGTCACTTTTTTAAACATGTGTGATTTCTCCAGATTATCCAGATCTTTTGATGACATTATGCACTGTAGATGACGAGATATTTAAATATCTCCCAGTGTTATGGAGAAGAACATTACTGAGATATTAAACTGGTTTTTGATGAGCATCTGCCAATATTTGCTTCTGAGCAACTCTGTCTGTCAAAGATATTCTTTTTATATATATTCTAATCACCTGTTTCTATTTAACCTAGCAGCAAAATCCTTTTCCAGCTGTTTTCTTGTAGTACCATGTACTTTTTGCCTTTTGATGATGATGAGATGAGATAGCCTTTATTTGTCAGTTGCAGGTCTTTTGCCCACAACCAAGATGACAGACCTTGCCGACCGTACATACAATACAAACATCACAATGGGGAGACAGGTCAGGCTAGGTAGCGAGGAAAAAAAACATCAAAATGTGCAACACAGAAGGATAATACAGGAATGCACAGGTATCAACACACCATAACA
>NW_005187801.1:1614-3573 GCF_000239375.1 Pundamilia nyererei | reverse complement strand
ACAGAAGGATTCCATTTGCCATGAGTCATTTACTGGTCGAGCTATTCAGTAGGATTAGCAGTAATTAAATAATTAAATAATTTCTAATCCACATTAATTAATATAAGAAGCTTTCTTTTCAGCATTTTCTCATATCATATATATTTGTTTGTTTGTTGTGTTGTGTTAAAAGGAGGAAGAGAACATTCATATTTGCAAATCCCCTTAAATTCACTAAACACAATCTTTGCTCCTCTTATGCTAAAGAGAACTCACCAGTTCACTGTTGGCGTGGATTGGCTCATGAAAGATTGTCCACACGACTGCTTCGTTGCAAGCAGGCGTTGTCAGGGAACCCATGTATTGGTAGAACTTTGAAACCAGTTTTGTTGCTTATTTAAAAATAGCAGCGTGAAGTCTGGGACATACTGACATTTATGAAAAACCCAAGTACAGCATATCCATCTGGATGCTCCCGGGGGGCAGTGAGATGATCCTTCTGAGTGACTATGTGCATCTGGAAGAGATTCCAACCATTTAACCATTTATAAGGCAAAGCAAAACAAGGAAAAGAAGTTTAGATGTCAAGTGATGAAGAAACATTGTACCTCCATTGGATATCTGTGCTCATCGACTGTGTGCTCTGAACCCGGATGATTTCCATCACCCCAGTGAAAGTGAAACTGAAGTCCTGTATATGTTCCACTAAGTCCACCTCCACTCACTTTAACTTCATTTCCTTTCAATGTGCACTCCATTACAAATGGGTGTAGCATGGAAAACTTTGATAAACATATTTAATTATGACAGAGATGAAGCCTTTCTTAATTTCTACAACATACTACAAACAGGATATTTGCTATTACACAGTGGTAGAAAATACTTAAATCCTTTTCTCATCCAAATGTATACAATGTATTTTAATATTCAGTATTAGCAGTAAAGTATCTCAAAAATTAAATGAAGTAAAACGTGAGTTTTTGTACCTGTATGTCCATTGTTCATAATGGACGTGAAGACATCCTTAGAGTTGAAACCATTGAGGTTGAAGTTTCCCAGGTTAGGGTCAGTCGTTACATTTTTGGTCACAATATCAATAGGGGACATCTTTGATCCTCCACAAAAACTGTTAGTCAGGTTTTTCCACTTAGTGTGTGAGCTGTAAAATTGAGATGCAGACTCAATACCAAAGTCAACCAAATATGATGAAAATCATTCATTCAGATGTTTATCAGATAATTAGCACAGCCTTGATAACAACAATCACTTGCAGTGGCTGAAATGGAAATACAGCAAATATGAGCCTTGAGTAATGCTCATTCATATCCTGGATAAACTGCTTCTTGTTTGTATAAACATGTATGAGTGACATGAGGGAGAAAGTGAAGCATGACATGTCTATGTTCAACACAAGTGGAAAAGGATGATGGTAATCATTATAAAAGTAAAACTAACGCATTTTACTCACCACATGCTGCCAAAGGCCAGAAACCCAGGTACAGGGTGAGAGTGGGATAATACATCTTCAGGGTGAAAAGAAAATCAATCATCAATAAAAAAAAAAAATCCATTTGCTCTAGATTTTATATTTTGAGAAAGAGAAAGCAGCTCTGTTATGCTCTCATTGATAGCTAGTTACTACTTAGTAATGAAGGCCTGCTGTTAATGCTAGTTTGCAGCTTTCTATAGGGCCAGTGAAAATTCTGTGTTTTTTTTATTCAGCTGCTTCAAGCGTGGACTGTGAATCATCCAGTATTTTAGTACATAACAGTCCATCTCGGAACTGAAACCCAATTAAGTGCCTTAAGACAGAATAAAGTGAAGAATGTGCATCACAAAAATCTCAAATGATCACTTGGATAAGATTTGTGATCCTCATTTCTTACAAAACTCCATGAAGAAGCTTTCAAGATCAGACAAGCTGATTATATTACTGTACTCATTGTTGAAATTTTGACAAACCGTTCTATCTTTACTCTC
>NW_005187801.1:0-920 GCF_000239375.1 Pundamilia nyererei | reverse complement strand
TCCAAGAAGTTTAGTGTGCCAGCTTCAACTTCAAACCTATTTACTTCAAATTACAACTGAAACTACTCAAATAAAACCAGCAAGAAAACAATATGAAATCATATATTTGCTCCCAGAGGATGGAAGAAGTGAAGAAATGGTGTCCAACAATTGCTTTATAATAAGCAAAATCATCAGACATATTACACAGTTCAGATACTCAGTTCATGAAATGTTTCACAGAAAATAGAAGAACTTTTTGTCGAGTATCACATATTTTTTATTTTTTATAGTCCAGAAAAATCACCCTTAGCATCTATTACTCCTCTGAATAATCTAGACAAAATAAAAGTGAACATATAAGCAGGGTCTTATGCAAAACACTGAATAATGATACACATACCTACAGACAAGTATCTATTTGCAGTCAATACTACAGTGCTCGTGTGACCATCCACAAACTATTATCAAATAAAATAAAACAATTATACACAAAACATTCACAAATCACAGTTAATAATTATTAAATGATTAGTAATTACACTAGTCAGTCAACAGCAGAGACAAATTTATAAAATCCAATAATCAATGTCCATCATTCATATGTCAACTTATTACAAAATATTGTTTGGTAAAGGTACAGAGATTTGCAGTTTTTTGTATCACACGGGCAGCATGTCTGTTACCTGGTAATGTTTAATGTCACTCAGTCTTGTGTTTGTACACACATCACTTTGGTAAGTGAACCTACTCAACAGGTTTTCTGTCCTTCATGTCCTCACACATTCATCACTATGCTTCATTAGGCCCAGTTCTCTTTGTGTTTATGCAGAACAGAAATACAGCAAACACACAACACCTCCTTTTTCCAAAACATTAAAGACAATGGCGTGTTACGGACTGAACATATATAGGCAAATGAAAGTGACTGTGTGGATCAG
>NW_005187800.1:359572-362902 GCF_000239375.1 Pundamilia nyererei | reverse complement strand
GTGTCATAACTATTTATTTAATTAATTAATTCCAATTTTAATTAATTATTGCCACATTTAATTAATTATTTAATGGTGTATTTAATTAATTCATTATGGCAGTCCTGGCATTCCATAGCTCATGGCTCAGATTGGCTTTGTTAAAGTCCCCAAGAGCAATGACATCGTCATAGTGACATATGACGATGTCATAGTCACAAGACATCTTGTGACTATGACACAAGAACTCTTTTTCTTTTTAGTATGCTATTGTGCTGAATGCTTACACATTGAAAAAGGGGGGAAAGAATCTGGTACAAAAAGTACAAAAAGTCCTGACCAGACCTGTTTACAAAAAAAAAATCTGGGCAGTTCACAGTTAAGTTAGGACTTGGATATTTTTTGAAAACAAAGACATTTTTTGACATATTGTATTGACCTCTACAAATTCTGCCTTTAAAAAAAGCATTAACCGAGACTGTGCAAGAAGCTTGTTGATTTCTAATAAAAGTGTCTGGTCACCACAAAAAGTGGAGATTAAATGTTTGTTTCTTACTTCATATTTTTATTTTTGGTATCTTCTGGAATACCTTTTTGAGATTCTTTATCTTAAAGTGGGTCTGGTTTTAGCCCCTCTTTCTTCAAGCCACCGTTTTTCTGTTTTGCCTCATACAAACAGAGGGTTTGAAGCAGCTTGGTGGGCTTAGCTAGTTGTGTCTTCCAGATTAAAAAAAAAAATTAAGGATATCAGCTACGTCTAACAGACTTTTATCAGTTGTGGGCGTTACTTGGAGACCTATTATTATTATTATTATTATTATTATTATTATTATTATAACTAAGACACAGTGACATGCCTTGATGGAACTCTGTATCCAAAAAAGTGTTTTCCTCCTGAGGTCACAGTTCAGAAATTCACATACTCAAAATAGTAGCTTCTTTTTCACTTGCATGTCTTGCTGGAAGCCTTTCTTTCTGCTACCCCTGGGGATTAGTCAGCGCAAATGGCGACTTCAGTAAAGTCTTTGCGAGTGCTTGTCGAGATGTTTTAGAGCACTGTTGCCGAGGGTAGAGGTATGTCATGTCTGATGCTTACATCTTACACCTGTCACTGTCATTTTAGGAAGAGAATGTCTGCCTACACTGGGCCGCTCTATCAGGCTGCGATGACATTGCCCAGGCTCTGCTAGAGGCTCGATGCGACCTAAATGCTGTGAATGTTCATGGTGATACACCACTTCATGTCGCTGCCAGAGAGAACCACCTGGAGTGCATATTGTGAGTGTGAAGTCTGAGAGGTCACAGAGGTCACTCAGTTTCTTCACATCAGATGATGATGCTGATTTTGAGGAAACTTTTTTTTTTGGGTTTATGTCTGTAATGAGAGAAGAGAGTATTATTGGAAACAAACAAATACAGCTATTCAGCTATTTAGTCACTGCATTTCTTGTATTTGTTTGCTTCCTGGTTTCAACCACAAACAGATTATTTAAACATTTTGTTCCTTATACACAGTGTTCAAATGTTTTCTCTGCAGCTGTAGAAAGCCTTATCTATAAAATGCAGTCTGCTTCTCCTGAAAGTGTATTAATATGCAAGAGTTCTAGAACAAATAGTACGTGGGTTTGCATTCTGGGAAATCAGCGCTCAACTGATAAAACCAAATGAAGCCGTTAATTTCTGAGGCAAACTGATATTAATCAGATGGTTTGATACCTGGCTCCTCCAGTGCACGTGTCCTTGTGTCCTTGCTCAAGGTACAGAGTTGCGTATGTCCATCAAGTGTGTGGGCGAATGTTAGAAAGTGCTTAGGCACAGATCAAAATGCTCTATAGCTGTGTGTGTAATTAGGTAAATGAGATTTAGAAACGATTTTGACTGCTCAAATTGAGCAGCGACAGTGCATACCAGTCTATCTCAGTGCTTGTCACCTTCACTCTGTTTTTTTAGATGACCATAAGTCTTAACTTAAACATTTTCCACGCGCAGGTTGTTTCTGTCTCGTGGAGCTGATGTCAGTCAAAGGAACAGGGATGGAGAAACAGCTCTGGACTGCTGTGCTTCCGGTTCCAAAGTGTGGACAGCCCTTAATACCAACAAGAAGCTGACTGATGCCAGGAGAGGAAGGGAAGGCCGTGGAGAGAGAGTGCTCAGCAGGTAGTGCTGCACTTTGTCCTGTTCTTTTGTTGGCTGATGAATTTCTGCTTTCTCAAAATCTGCCATTCCTCAAAAAGGAAAACTAAAAACTTGTAGACTTTTTTTGTTTCTTTGTTTTGTTTTTGTTTTCCTTTTCTGTCTGTTAGGGACATTTCTCGGGGGTATGAGGCAGTGCCTATCACCTGTGTTAATGCTGTGGACAGTGAGCCATTGCCTGAAAACTTTAAATATATACCAGACAGCTGTGTCACCTCCCCGCTGAACATAGACAAAGATATCACTCACTTACAGGTAAGTGAGTGATGACAGGTAAGGTGTAAATTACACATTTATTGCAGCAGTCCAGAGAAGGCACTAGTGCTCTGAAGAAGTTTGCAGTCATTATGCAGAAAATGACTAGCATTGTAAGAGAATAGGTACATGGCCAGCTTCTAACGGCTCACTGATTGTGTCACTCAGCACTGCACCTGCACAGATGACTGCTCATCTAGCACCTGCATATGTGGCCAGCTCAGCTTGCGTTGTTGGTATGACAGTGTAAGTAGAACCTGTGTACCTACTGAAATGATTTCACGTGACACCCACATTTCCTCATTTTAAATAAGAATGTGTTCTTAACGACTTGTTTAATAAAGCTTACATTTGCCCCCTTCACTGCTGGGGTCTAAACTGGTTTTACATTACAGTACGGCCTGGCCCACTTATATTTTGTTTATCTCTTCAATGTAATGTTTCTTCACGTTCTGTTGACTAAAATTACCAACAGATGCTCTGAAGAGAATCTGTTTTTATTCCCAATGACTATTTATCTCATGGTGTATGTGATTGCAGGAGGGTCGACTACCAATGGACTTCTGCCAGCGGGAGCCCCCGGTGCTGTTTGAATGTAACCATGCATGTTCCTGCTGGAGGACCTGCAGGAACCGTGTGGTCCAGAATGGACTATGGTAAAGTGCTGCTGTTTGGTAATCTACTTTTAAAGCTGTGAAGAAAGTGAGCCTCATAACAAAGATCAGCTTAAACGATCCGCTTTGATCACATGGATGAGTTTTTGCAAAGAAGATGCTCAATGATAAATTCTGTCAATGGGTCCTGAATAGCATTGGGAATCGAGAACTTAAGGTTATGTATATAACCCCGGTTCTCTGAGTAGCATGAGTGAGTGTCTCACTATGGGGAACGCCTCCTGCGTGA
>NW_005187800.1:356677-358574 GCF_000239375.1 Pundamilia nyererei | reverse complement strand
AATGGGCAACAGGAGAGCGCAGCCAATACTGTGGGAAGGTCCCACGATGGAGCCAATGGCCTAGACGTAGGCAATTTACGCCGTGCACCCTTCATGAAACGGCATATTAAGGGATGCTGGCCAACAGTCTTAACCTCAAAACCAATATGGCAGGCTGAAATTGCTGCCAAATACACCTTGATGGTGGAGAAGGCTTTACCCTTATCAATCAGGGCCTGAAGAAATGACAGAATCACAGCCACAGAGCACTGAAAAGGGATGGCCTGTGATTCTAAGCACCAGCTTTCAAACACACGCCACTTATGCTCATATAGCGTCCGAGTAGACGATGCTCTAGAGCACTGAATAGTGTCGATAACACTATGAGGGAGCCCCACCGTGTTCAGGTTAAACCACTCACGGGCCAAGCCCACAGAGCCAGCCTCTCTGGGTGGGGGTGGAATATTTCCCCCCGTGCCTGAGACAGGAGGTCTCTGCATAGTGGTAACAGCCAAGGTGGGCCGCACAGCTGCTGAAAAGTCTCCGCCAGCCAGTGTTTCCCTGGCCAGTGCGGGGCTATCAGGATCATATAGTGACTTCTCTCCCTCCCTCTGGCCAGAGTTGGAGAAATGAGGGCCACTGGGGGAAAAGCATAGAGGAGGGTTCTCGGCCGCTCGTGAGCTAGAGCATCCACCCCGAGTGGAGCTCTCTGATCGTTCAGCGAGTAAAACAGGGGACACTGAGCATTCTCCCTGGATGCATAAACGTCCACAGTCGCCAGACCGAATTGCAGCCAGATCTGCTTCACCACCTCCGGGTGAAGCTTCCAGTCCCCATACAGCGGGTTGCCCCTGGAGAGAAGATCTGCTCCAAAGTTCAAGATCCCCGGCACGTGAGTTGCTCTCAGTGACAGCAGGTGAACACTTCTCCAGACTATCAGTCTGTGTGCCAGCGTGTGTAACTTGGGGGACCCCTGTATGAGAGCATTTGTGTGACAAGTTGCTCCCTGGCGGGTTGGGGCTGTCACCAGCCAATCGTCGATGTACGTGGCCACCCGAATGCCCTTTTTCCTGAGCGGGGCCACTGCTGCCTCGGTGCATTTCACAAACACCCTTGGGCTCAGTGAGAGACCAAAAGGCAGGACTACAAACTCGTATGCCATCCCCTGGAAAGCAAATCTCAGATACTTTCGGTGTGGGGGATATATGGGGATGTGGAAATAAGCATCCCTCAGGTCGATTGATGTGAACCAGTCGCCCGCTCGTACAAACCGTAGCAGCGAGGCGTGCGTCAACATCCTGAACTTGTATGTCCTCAAATGCCGGTTCAGGGCACGGAGATCCAGAATGGCTCTCATCCCCCTCCCCCCTTTCTTTGGCACAAGGAAATACCCTGAATAAAATCTGCTGTGCATTTCCTCGGGAGGGACAATTCTTATAGCTCCTTTGTCTCTCAAGGTGGAAATTTCCTCCAAGAGAAAACTGGCAGACTCGCCCGGAGCACGAGAGTAAACAATGTCTTTGAATTGTGGTGGAGCGACACTGAATTGCAACCTGTAGCCCTTTTTCAATGTCCTCAGCACCCATGCTGACTGAGTGCAGGTGGCCCAGCTCTTCATGTGGAGAGACAGAGCGCTCACTGGCCACTTCACCGAATATGGCGTTTTGGCGCCCCCTTGTGGTCGCAGCGCGAAACATACGCCATTTCGGCGTCCCGTCACCTCTGTCACAGGCGAGCGAGTTGACGGGCTCATCTGTATCATCACAGCCGTGGAAACGCGAGTCTCCACGGGCTGCGTTATGGCAGACGGTGCTCCGTTTTTCAGCATGTTTGATTTTCTCATGTGTTTTGCAACACTCGACAGCGCCCTCGGCAAACTGCCTGGATGCGCGTGTCGGGGCTTTTTTAATACAGAATG
>NW_005187800.1:352953-354564 GCF_000239375.1 Pundamilia nyererei | reverse complement strand
ATCTGACGCTATGTCAGCCTATTATATAGGGAGGCACTGGCCCCTCCTGACATGGGCGTCACCTAGCCAGCCTGTAAGGGCTGGCGTAATGGTATTTGAGCTTCTGATGAGGTCACGCAGGAGGCGTTCCCCATAGTGAGACACGAAACGAATGCTATGAAAGAGAACCAGTTCTTGTAGAAAACCAGTTCCCAGTAGACCAGTTTCTTAGAATTGTTAGTCTGCCTGCCTGTTGATCGCTTATCTTCAGGGTGCTGTAGTTAGCACTGTCACCTTACAGCAGGGAGGCTCTGAGCTTAAGCCTGCTTGTGACATTTCTTTGTGGTGCTTAGAGGTTCTCCCTACATGGGTTTTCTCCTGGTACTCCAGCAGATTGCTGTGCTTTTTCTGCCTAAGTGCTTTCTAGCTAGCACCCACATCAGAGAGTGACTTATTTTGCCCAAGGACTGGAACAGCAAAAGGATCAAACCACCAACCTGCCAATTAGTAGATGACATGCAGGCACCCCATTTAGAGCAATTTTTTCCTACTTCTTTATTTAGCACTTGCACTTTCTTTTTAAAGATTTTATGGGGCTCCTATTGTTACAGAGAACATGCTCTGAATAGCTGTTTCTGCAGTTAGAATGAAGGATATGCATTTTTGAGAGAAATATTTTCAGCAATTAGGTAAAATGTGTTTTTCAGGCCCAAGACTAAAAATTAAGTGTCACTTTTACCTGTACCAGCTTACATACTCTTCAGAAATCCTTGCTCATTAACTCAAAACTTGCTTTATGTTTGTGTTTCCTTGGAGAGTGCCTCTTGTTACTGCCTTGATTGAGGTTTCGTGCAAGTTCGGGTGATAATAAACTGCATCACATCAATCATGCCAACTAGATGTGTATGCTGTGCGAACCATTAGGTGACAACCTACGTGCCCGATACATTGCTGGCAGGCAGTGTTATCCTTGGCCAGAAGAGGGAGAACTCAGCTTGATGTGGAAGGAAAAGGACTCACTTTCTAAGATGTTTTCTGTCTTAATGTTCCTCTAAAGCACATGTGTCAAAATCAAGGCCCGCGGGCCACATCCGCCCCGGCGTACATTTATATCCGGCCGCGAGATCATTTTATATAGATGTATTATTATTGTTATGCATGGCCCGGCATATGAGCCGCTAATAATATACAAACTACAGATACCATAATGCAGTGCTGCAGCCTCCTTGTGGAACGCTAGGCTAACTGGGAACATTCCCGTCAGTGAAGTCAAACTTCTGTTATTGCGAAGGTAGGTGCTCACAATAGTGGAGAGAAAAGTTGATTCTGAAAGCAGAGCCTTTCAGCGCCAGTGGGTGACTGAATATATGTTTACAGACATTGCTGGTAAACCCGTGTGTGTTATTAGTGGAGCTAATGTGGCTGTAATTAAGGAATTTAATTTAAGACGGCACTACGAGACAAAACGTCAGGATAAGCTGAAAAACCTAAATGCAGATGAGAAACTACAGAAAGTAGAAGAGCTAAAGAAGAGTCTGACATTTCAGCAGACTTTTTTCACCGGAGCAAAATCACAAAGTGAAGCTGTTGTGAAAGCAAGTTTTACTGTAGCAGAGGAGACAGCCAAATCAG
>NW_005187800.1:338176-346080 GCF_000239375.1 Pundamilia nyererei | reverse complement strand
TTAGGGTTAAATTTAAAAACTGTACTTTTGAGTTAAAATATATATTTATAATTTTAATAAATGACAAATAAAAAAGGCATGAACATTTTTTTTGTATCGAAAAAATATCGAACTGTGACACCAAAGTATCGAACCGAACCGTGAATTTTGTGTATCGTTGCACCCCTAATATATATAAATAAATAAAATCTGGAATAATATTCCTGTCTGTTTTTATTCATATTTATGTTTAAAAAAAACATTGTTTTAGTGTGTTCAATAAACGTTTATCTTGTTTGGCCTAAAGTGTTGAGTTTTGGCCCTCTGTGCAATTGAGTTTGACACCCCTGCTCTAAAGCATGCTGCCACTTCTGCCGTCTACATTGCCTTGTTGTTTTTTTTCAGGGTCCGGCTACAGCTGTTCAGAACACAGAATATGGGCTGGGGAGTGAGAGCCATGCAGGATATCCCTCAAGGAACATTCATTTGCGAGTGAGGATTGTTTCATAAGTGAAGCAATAAAATGTAGTGTGTTTAAGAGCATAAAAGATATATAAAATGAGCTGTGCTATAAGCTCACTTCCGTTCTGATCCACAGGTATGTTGGCGAGATCATCACAGATGGAGAGGCTGACAAAAGAGAGAATGATTCCTTCCTGTTTACTCTCGACAATAAGGTGATTCAATAAGTTTAAATACATTTTTAAAGCTGCACTCAGCAGAGTTTATTTATATATAACCATGGATAAAAGGAAGTCCATTTTTTGCAATTCTAAAGTCTTAGTGTAAATTGTAGGTTAAGGTACAACGTCTTGAAAAATCAGGCACTGTGTTGAAGACTTTGTAGTACTGTATCACCCCAACAGAGCTCCTCGCTCTCAGACTGCGGGCTTACTTGTGGTTTCTACAGTATTTAAAGTTAGGATGAGAGTCACAGCCTTCAGCTTCCAGTATGGATTCAGGAAACAGACACCCTCTGTACTTTTAAGACTAGGGTTAAAGCTTTCCTTTTCGATTTTGGTCTTTCTGACTTAGTTTCTCAGGTCATTTTAGAGAAATTTTGGCCCACTAATTTTCACAACATTGCTTCAGTTTCCAGGCATTTGTTTATGAACAGCTCTTAGTGTCCTGCCACAGCGTTTCAATAAGGTTGAAAACTTGACTTTGACAGGACTATTGCAGCACCTTCATTCAGTCCAACTATTCTGGAAATGAATTGCTGCTGTGAGCAGCAGTTTACATGTTCTCACTGTAGGTTCAACTTAATAATAAAACTGTTGATAAAATCTAGATTAACTGTTTGCTTTTGTAGAAGCTGATCATATGTTTTTTTGCTCTTTCAACTTCATCATGGGGGTGTCACCTTTTTCTAACATCTATCTTATCAAAAGGCAGTCATTAGCAGGATACAAATTTTGCTTTCCTTTTTTTCTTTTTGGTTTGTTTTTTTAACATGTGTGCAGGTTGGGGATGCCCATTGTATTGATGCAAGACTCTTTGGCAACATTGGTCGCTTCATCAACCACCTGTGTGAGCCCAACCTACTGGCTGTGAGGGTGTTCACCATGCACCAGGACTTACGCTTCCCCCGGATAGCCTTCTTCTCCAGTCGGTCCATCAAAGCTGGAGACCAGATAGGGTGAGTGGTGACGAAAAATCAGTGGGCCCAATAATGGCTATTTGCTAAATGGCTGATCAATTAAAAAGCAAAAAGATGGGAGAAATGCACTTTAACCAAGTTATGAGTGCTGAGGTTGCATAGTTCATCCAGCAGAGGGCACTTTGCAACTTCCCTGTTGGGTAACCATCCAAACAGCATAAAATAGTAATTAAATAAGCGTGTATGTAAATGTGTCAAGTGTCTGCCTTGGGATCTCCTCAGAGTAGTACACTACCAATCAAAAGTTTGGACACACCTTGTCATTTAATGGTTTTTCATTGTATTTCCTATTTTCTATATTGTAGAAGCATGCTGAAGACATCAAATAGATGAAGCAAGATATATTAAATTATGTAGCAAAGAGAAGAAATGGATAAATAACTCTAAATGTGTTTTATATTTTAGATTCCTGAAAGTAGCCACGCTTTGCTTTGTTGATGGCGCTGTACACCCTTGGCCTTCTCTTAGTGAGCTTCATGATGTAGTCACCTGAAATGGTTTTTACTTCACAGGTGTGCCTTGTCAGGGTTTAATTGTTGCCTTCTTAATGAGGTTGGCACCATCAGTTGTGTTGTGCAGAAGTCAGGTTAGTACACAGCTGATAGCCATATTTGACAACTGTTAGAATTCATACTATGGCAACATCTGTTTGCTTTTGTAGAAGCTGATCATGTGTTTTTTGTTCTTTCAACTTTTATGCGTCACACAAAGACATACAGGGAGTGCAGAATTATTAGGCAAATGAGTATGTAGTCCACATCATCCTCTTCATGCATGTTGTCCTACTCCAAGCTGTATAGGCCCGAAAGCCTACTACCAATTAAGCATATTAGGTGATGTGCATCTCTGTAATGAGAAGGGGTGTGGTCTAATGACATCAACACCCTATATCAGGTGTGCATAATTATTAGAAAATGGGTCAAAAGAAGGACTTGACAGGCTCAGAAAAGTCAAAAATAGTGAGATATCTTGCCGAGGGATGCAGCAGTCTCAAAATTGCAAAGCTTCTGAAGCGTGATCATCGAACAATCAAGCGTTTCATTCAAAATAGTCAACAGGGTCGCAAGGAGCGTGTGGAAAAACCAAGGCGCAAAATAACTGCCCATGAACTGAGAAAAGTCAAGCGTGCAGCTGCCAAGATGCCACTTGCCACCAGTTTGGCCATATTTCAGAGCTGCAACATCACTGGAGTGCCCAAAAGCACAAGGTGTGCAATACTCAGAGACATGGCCAAGGTAAGAAAGGCTGAAAGACGACCACCACTGAACAAGACACACAAGCTGAAACGTCAAGACTGGGCCAAGAAATATCTCAAGATTGGTTTTTCTAAGGTTTTATGGACTGATGAAATGAGAGTGAGTCTTGATGGGCCAGATGGATGGGCCCATGGCTGGATTGGTAAAGGGCAGAGAGCTCCAGTCCGACTCAGACGCCAGCAAGGTGGAGGTGGAGTACTGGTTTGGGCTGGTTTTTCATGCAGGACAATGTTCCATCACACGCGTCCAAGTACTCCACAGCGTGGGTTGCAAGAAAGGGTATAAAAGAAGAAAAACTAATGACATGGCCACCTTGTTCACCTGATCTGAACCCCATTGAGAACCTGTGGTCCATCATCAAATGTGAGATTTACAAGGAGGGAAAACAGTACACCTCTCTGAACAGTGTCTGGGAGGCTGTGGTTGCTGCTGCACGCAATGTTGATGGTGAACAGATCAAAACACTGACAGAATCCATGGATGGCAGGCTTTTGAGTGTCCTTGCAAAGAAAGGTGGCTATATTGGTCGCTGATTTGTTTTTGTTTTGTTTTTGAATGTCAGAAATGTATATTTGTGAATGTGGAGATGTTATATTGGTGTCACTGGTAAAAATAAATAATTGAAATGGGTATATATTTGTTTTTTGTTAAGTTGCCTAATAATTATGCACAGTAATAGTCACCTGCACACACAGATATCCCCCTAAAATAGCTAAAACTAAAAACTACTTCCAAAAACATTCAGCTTTGATATTAATGAGTTTTTTGGGTTCATTGAGAACATGGTTGTTGTTCAATAATAACATTATTCCACAAAAATACAACTTGCCTAATAATTCTGCACTCCCTGTATGTAAAAAGAAATGACTGTCCATCATTGCTTTAAGAACTGAAGGTCAGCCAGTCCAGAAAATTGCTAAAACTTTAAATGTGTCCCCAAGTGCAGTCGCAAAACCATCAGGCATTGCGATGAAACTGGCTCACAAGGAAGACCAAGAGTCACCTCTGCTGCTGAGGATAATTTCATCCGACTCACCAGCCTCAGAAATCGCAAGTTAACAGCACCTCAGATTAGAGCCCTGATAAATCCCATACAGAGTTCCAGTAACAGACACATCTCTACATCAACCTTTCAGAGGAGACTGTGTGAATCAGGCCTTTATGGTCAAATAGGTGCTAAGAAACCACAATTAAGGAAAAGCAACAAGCAGAAGAGATTTGTTTTGGCCAAGAAACACATGGACATTAGACCAGTGGATATCTGTGCTTTGGTCTGATGAGTCCAAATTTGAGATCTATGGTTCCACCTGCCATGTCTTTGTGTGACACAGAAAAGATGAATGGATGGTCTCTACATGCATGGTTCCCACCATGAAGCATGGAGGAGGTGGTGTGATGGTGTGGGGGTGCTTTGTGGCACAGTTGGGTTATTCGAAATTGAATGCACACTGAATCAGCATGGCTACCACAGCATCCTGCAGCAACAGGCCATCCCATCCCTTCCCATGCCTTCAGTGAGAATCTACAACGTAAATAGTTATAAAAATAAAGAAAAACCATTAAATGACAACGTGTGCCTGGGAGACTTGGGAGCCTTGGGAGACTTTCACATTGACTTTGGGAGCCTTGGGAGACTTTCACATTGACTTTGGGAGACTTGGGAGCCTTGGGAGACTTTCACATTGAGTAATAGCAACATATTTTAATGAGATGCAGGGACAAAAATAACCACTGCATGTGACTGCTGAGACTAATGTGTACTCAAAGTTTTAGATGAATTTGTTTGGAAACTGAATTGTTCTTCATGCAGCAGGGTGCAAAGATGAAGCTTCTGTCTGAGTAATAATGTTGGAAATCTGTTTTATGTTTCTGAACGAAGAAAACAAAATTGGCCAATATATCGGAATATCTGATTTTTAAATGACCAAATATCAGTATCTGTATTAAAAATCAGAAATTGTCCAGGCTGTAGGATGAACAAGTTAACACAGTTGTTCTCTTTTCCTCAACAGGTTCGATTATGGTGATCACTATTGGAGGGTGAAAAGCAAGTACTTCAGCTGTCAGTGTGGATCTAATAAGTGTCGTCACTCAGTTGCTAGTAAATAGAAATTCACTGATTCCTCTTTGTTACTGTGGCCTCTTTAATGTAAGAAACACTGCCCCCTGAACCAGACACCATGTAAGAGTAATGTCATGACTACACGCAGTTATGTTGTCTGATATTTACCTGAAATGAAAGAGAGACATGTTTTAATCACCAAAGCACAAGATCTAACTTATTATAATGAAGTTACTTTTCTGCCAGAAAAAATAGTGCTAATGAAGACTGAGAGACACAGATGATTTTTACATTCATGGATTCTTCCTTTCATATTTCTACATGTGGAATAATGAAGTTAACTGATTTGTGGTAGTCTGAGTTCTTTTGTGAACTTTTAAGTTTTTAACCTCATGTTTGCTTTGTAGTCATTAAACATATTTTATATCATCTGTGGTATTTTTTTGTGTTAATAGAGAAATGTTTCAGTAGATGCAGCTTTTTTCCCTTCTTTTTGCCGGATGATGAGGTCTGTGTTACATTTGGTATTCCAGTTCATCTCAGGCTTCTTGGATTGATGGTAGTGATTAGGGGTGGGCTTTTATAATCGACTTATCGATTCTGGCTTGGATAACGTAAAATCAATTCATTAAAATCCTGAATCGATTTTTTAATATAAATTTATTTTGCCTGAAATGCCAGAATCTCAGGTAAAATCTCACAAAATTTCAACCACCACCAAACAGCTAAGACAGTAAATGAGAGCAGAAACACGGATTCTGCACAAAGACTTAAACACACAGCGCGACCCGCGGATCAGAATCAGTTAGATGTCGCCTTTCTCACGGTTGGGGCTGAAAGCCGACAGCTTGGTGATTCTGATCTGCCGCGCTTTGTGTTCACGCCCTTTATGCTTTTTGTTACCTAGTGGCTACACAAGCCAAGAAGTACCAACGACTGGATTTGGTGTGTGGTAGTGACAGGTATATGAACTTTTTTTTTTTATTATTTGAATATATATGAGTGCTTGTGTATAAATACACAAACAATACACGTATACTTTCAATTGTGTAATTTAAGTGATCTAGATAGCTCTGTTTTGGAAGTTCAGTTAACGCTAGAAATGTGTTTTGGAATTTGTACGTGCTTTGTCTCTAGGGGCCACCATATATATTTATATATAAACATATATAAATAAAACCACATGGGTTTTTTTTTGTGTTTTTTTTTGTTTTTTGTTTTTTTTTTACATTAGTAATTCCTTTTGTGCATAATTTTATATTATTGTTAATAATATATTAATTAAAGCAACAAAACAACCTGAAGAGCCGGCTCTTTTAAGTGATCTGAGCCGAAAAAGCTGGTTCTCTAAAAAGAGCCGGAAATCCCATCACTAATTGATGGGTTTGAGAGTATAGATTGTATGCAAAGAAGGTAAATCTAGCCATACAAATCTCTTTTTTTTCTTTTTTCTTTTTTTAAATTATAGCCATCACTGTTAACAAAACGTATGATGCCTTTTGTATGGCCTCCTTTAACAACGTGCTAACCTTTTTTACAATCAATATTGTATGGATGTATCGAAGCTGGATGTGACAATTTGTTTAAGAGCAGGGGTTTGATGAGAAATTTACAGCCTAGTAAAACCACTGCATAAAAACTGATCCCTTTCGTTTAGATTAAAAGGGGGGGAAAGTACAAAATTAATATGCAATTAACCGGTGATTTACAAAGATTACGAACAGCATGTTTTAATTTAAGTAATCCTCTTCCACTCCTCCATGATGATGTCGCGGAGTTTGTGGATGCTAGAGAGCTTGCGCTCCTCCACCTTCCATTTGAGGATGCCCCAGAGATGCTCCATAAGGTTTAAGTCTGGAGTTATGCTTGGCCAGTCAGTACCTTTACCCTCAGTTTATTTAGCAAGGGACTGCTCTTTTTCGAGGTGTTTGGGGCTGTTATCATGTTGGAATATTGTCCTGTGGCCCAGTGTCTGAAGTGAGGGGATCATGCTCTGCTTCAGTGTGACACAGTACATGTTGGCATTCATGGTTGCCTCAATTAACTGTAGCTCCCTATAGGGCTGGGCCATATCATACCGTTCACGGTAATACCGGTATAATGTTGGGCAACGATAAGAAAATGAAATATTGCGATAGAATATGGGTAAAACGCGCATGCGCAGTGCCTTTGTCTTCATGCCGACATGGCAGAAAAAGCATGGCGGCGAAGGAGAATGAGAAGGGTGAAAACGGATCGTTGAATGAAACAGATGAACCAGAATTGGTTTGTTAAAATGGTGCAACTTCAGTGGTGTGGAACGAATAGTTCAATTCAATTCAATTCAATTTTATTTATATAGCACCAAATCACAACAAAAGTCGCCTCAAGGCGCTTCATAGATACAGAGAAAAACCCAGTAATCATATGACCTAGAGCTGGGCAATATAAGATTTTTTTCATATCATGATGTTTTTTTCATTTCAGGCGATAACGATATCTATCACGATATAAGCCAAATAACTATATTTGTAAGATTTAATGTGCCGTTGCTCACAAGTAAAATGTGAAATAATCAGCAGCTTGTTTTTATTTAAATATTTATTTCCCATAATAAGTTCAAGAGGGTAGATGTACTTCAGGAACATGAGACTTTTTCAGATAAATAAAGGCAAATATGGCAAGATACACAAAAGGCAGCCGCTGAAGCGTTTAAGTTTCAAAATAGAACAAACAAAACAGACTACTAAATTGTCAATTCCACTTAGAAACAAAATATTAATTCTAAAAATAAATCTTAGTAAGTTTTACAGAAGATCAGACAAAATTGACTAACTTTTGTCAATATCAAATAAACTGAGAACTAAAAGGGAATTCTCAATCTCTCCTTGTTGTATAGCTTAGCTTTTCAAACAGTTACTTTAATCTGACAAAAGCCGAATGACGAATTAGCGCTTCCAGTCAGAGA
>NW_005187800.1:331797-337685 GCF_000239375.1 Pundamilia nyererei | reverse complement strand
GGCGACAGTGGGAAGGAAAAACTCCCTTTTAACAGGAAGAAACCTCCGGCAGAACCAGGCTCAGGGAGGGGCGGCCATCTGCTGCGATTGGTTGGGGTGAGACAAAGGATTATGACTCGTTCCTCTCCTTCAGAGAACAGAAGCTATAGACATAACTATTCGTTCTCTTTCAGTCGATTCACTCGGTACAACACATAAGTATGGTATACACGTATAGTATATATAAGTATACACGCCCCACAGAGCAGCCACTGAACCGGAATCGGACCATCACATCCTTAGTGAGTGGTAGACCCAGCAGAAAGGACAGCATGAGCCACCGAAGGGGCTGCAACGTCCAACCGATAAAACCGCACAAAAGTGTGCGGTGATGCCCAACTAGCTGCCGCACAAATGAGGTTGCCATCCCCCTGGTGGAATGAGCTCTCACCCCGTGGGGCAAAGCGAGACCTCTGGTGCCGTATGCTAGTGAGATGGCTTCTATAATCCAGTGGGAGAGCCTCTGTTTGGACAGAGCTCTAGCTCTATTTGGATTAGCGAAGCAGACAAACAGCTGGTCACTTAAACGCACATTCTGAGTGCGCTCAATGTAGGTGCGTAGCACATGCACTGGACAAAGAAAATGCATGCTCTGCTTCTCAGATGCAAAAGGAGGGGAGCAAAAGCTCAGCCACTCAAACTCCATTGAGCTATAAGATACGACCTTTTGGCCATCAGGAGAGAACTGTGTGCAGGAGGGATGCACAGACAGCGCATGAAGGTAACCCACTTGCTTTGCCAAAGGCAAAGCGAGAAGTAATGCAGTCTTATATGAAAGAAATTTCATATCCACAGACTCAGTGGGTTCAAACGGGGGGCTACAAAGGGTCTCCAGCACCAAAGACAAGTCCCAAGCAGGGACATTGGACTTAAGCACGGGCCTCAGCCGGCGAACTCCTTTCAGAAAACGTATGGCGAGGGGATGTGCACCTAGTGTTACCCCGTCAAAGCCAATATGACAAGCAGATATAGCTGCTAAATAAACCTTAATTGTCGAAAATGAAAGGCCCTTATCCAGCAGCTCCTGCAGGAATGTCAAAACAGCCACAATAGAGCACTGAAATGGCAGAGTGTGGTGGTCCATTTGTAAGCATACAAGCCTCTAGTAGATGAGGCCCTAGCACTCTGAATTGTCGCTATCACACTAGGTGGCAAACCCTTAGCAATCAAGTTTAACCTCTCAGCAGGTAAGCATGAAGGCGCCACAGATCTGGGTGTGGATGAAACACTTCTCCTCCCACCTGAGAGAGGAGATCCCTGCGGAGAGGAAGCTGCCAAGGACTCGCTGCTAGCAGGCTGATTATCTCTGCATTCCACGACCTTGTGGGCCACCAAGGGGCCACTAGAATCAGAGAGAGGGAATGCCGACGCACTCTCTCTAGAACTGGAGATATCATTTCCACTGGAAGAAATGCATACAGGAGCACGTCTGGCCATTGGTGCGCTAGCGCATCCAAGCCCAAGGGTGCATTGTGGTCGATTATGGAGAAGAACAGGGGGCAGTGAGTATTTACCCTGGAAGCAAAAAGATGTATTTGCGCCTTGGCAAATAGATCCCAAATCTGAGCCACTATTAAAGGGTGTAACCTCCATTCTCTCACCAGAGGACCCCCCTGAAGAGAAGGTCCGGCCCCAGGTTCAGGTGGCCCGGGACATGGGTGGCTCTTAGAGGCAGAAAATTAACACTGCACCATAACAGCAGAGAGCGAGACAGCTTCAACAGGGGAAGAGAGCGTGTTTCTCCCTGCCTGTTTATGTAAGACGCCACTGTTAAATTGTCCGTCCTGACTAAGACATGCTGGCCCTCCAGGACTGAACGGAAATGCTTTAGAGCTTAGAACACTGCTAACAGCTCTAAGAGGTTGATGTGCAGCTGGCGCTGGGCTGCGGACCAGATCCCTCTAACTGATGCACCCTTCCACAGCGCTCCCCACCCTCTTAGGGAAGCATCTGTGGACACCACCTTGCGAAACAACCCCCTCCCAATCCGAGAGCCCTGATGCAGCAGCCTGGGCTCCCTCCAAGGACTGAGAGCTAGCATGCAAGATGCAGTTACCGGCAGCCTCCTCCGGAGGTGACGCGATGCACACAAACTGTGAGAGAGAGTCCAGCATCGAAACGCTCTCATTTTTAACAGTCCAAGTGGCACTACGGCGATCATAGATGACATCATGCCCAACAAGCTTAATATCGTCTGGAAACACAGTCTGCATCCCAGCTGAAACTGAGCGAGGCAGCGATGAAACGCTGCCACTCTGAGCTCCGACAAACGTGCGCGGCTGGAAAGCGAGCATATTTCCAAACCGAGAAAAGTAATCTGCTGACTCGGGATTAGCGAGCTCTTTTGAGAGTTCACAGAGAACCCCAGTGTCTGAATGTGTGACAGAACCAGCGACAGCTGTGTCTCCGCCTGCTCTCTGGAGCAAGCTACGAAAGCCCAGTCGTCTAGGTAGGCTAAGATGCGGATGCCTCTCTCTCTGAGGGGCGCTAGCGCTGCCTCGGCACATTTCATGAAGGTGCGAGGAGCGAGCGACAGCCCGAATGGCAGCACTAGGTATTCGTAGGGTACGCCCTCGAATGCAAACCTCAGAAACTGCCTGTGTTTCGGGTGTATAGCCACATGAAAATAAGCATCTGTTAGATCGATTGCTGCAAACCAATCTCCCGGGCCGACTGCATTCAAGAGCTGTCTCAATGTTAGCCTTCGTAGATATGTGTTCAAGACTCGCAGGTTGAGGATGGGACGAAGCCCTCCCCCTTTTTTTGGAACAACAAAATAACGGCTGTACCAACCTTTGTCTGTCTCCGAAGCGGGGGACCACTCGAACTCATTTTAAAAATAAAGATTTGGCAGAAGTAGAACAGAAGCTGGGGTTGCAGCACCGATTTGGGACGGTGTATCATCCTCAGTCCCAGGGGAAGGTGGAAAGAATGAATCTAAACCCGAAAAACAAAATAGCTAAAATTTCTGCTCAGACGGGGCTAAATTGGGTTGCAGCCCTGCCCATTGCATTGATGATAATAAGATGTTGTGTTAATCAATCCACAGGTTTCACACCATATGAGCTGTTGACAGGACGACAGTTTCCAGGTCCTTGGACAACAGTCCCGGCGGAAGGAAGTATAAAAAGTAACAGAAAGCATGCGGAATGTTGGAAAGAATTAAAAGCTCTTGTGTCTAGTTTCCCACAACAGGTTGGAGTGGGGGTGAATGCGGTGGACAGGTCCGTCCCCGACGCCAAGGCGGTGTGGCTGAAGGTCATTAGCGAAAGTGGAGAGATCCGAGGTGGACGGGGCCATTCGAGGTGACGGCTTGCACCACCAGTGCGGTTCGGCTGAAGGGAAAGGGTGAGACCTGGTTCCATTGGTCTCAATGTGCAGTGGCGGACAAGAGCTTACTCGAGATAAGCTCCACCCAAAGTAACACGGGGGGGAACATAGAGGCAGAATAATCCTCTCCCCCTGTGCAGCGGTTCTCCCCAGCAGTCTACCTGGGGAGACGAAGAAAGAAGAGGAGCGTCACGCGCCAAGCATCAGTTCATTCCAGGCTCCTGATAGGCTAGGGCTCTAGTCTAAAGTAATTGAGAGGTTAAAGGAATCGTAATAGTTTTGTACGTGAATCGCATACTTTTATACTCATAACCTTATACTCTTATCACGAAGGTTAAAGTAAAAGTAAAAAGAGCCTGGGAACAGTGATCATGAAACTGTGGGAAAATTGGAAAATAACGGGGGTCTTGGGGTTGATAAGTGTTATAACGTGTTTGTTTGTTTTGGCCTCGCAAGCGAGCCCAAGAGGAGGCGTTGTCACGTCAAGGAATGTTATTTTACTGTCACTGTGTTATCATTAACATGCACTGTCATTAGTTCATCATTACTCCATTAGTCTGCATCACTTATCAGTTTATTATCAATATTATCATGTATCATTTATCATTTAGTAAATCTGCTAATGGTGTGGGTACTGAATGATCTTGTATTAACACGCAGAATAAAACACATTCTAGAAAGCACCAGCATGGCTGTAGGTCCAGGCAGTCCGTAGTGAGTCAGATAAGGACACCGAACTTTCGTTGGCTTGGACCTACAATCTCACAAAACTGCACACTCGTCTACACAATTGGTTATGTTCCCAGATACAGATGATGGGAAACATCTGGTTTCAAGCCTGGGAAAGTGTTGTTGTTCTGAAAAGAGGAGGTCCAGGAATTGTCCTGACGTCATAAAGGCTATAAAGCTTTCTGTAACGAGCAGAGAGGAGAAGACCGATCGGCGGCTTCCCACACAGGTGTAAATTGTGTGTGTTTAATAAATCACTTTTTTGGACACCTCCGAGGACTCTGCTTGTGCTTATTTTCCTTCCAAACAAACGAACCTGACAGTCTTTTCTGCAATAGTGCCTTTATTTCATCTCTGAGTATCATGGCTGTTGCGATATTACTTCAGGAAGCAGACATGACACCGTCTTAGGTTTTAGCCATCACTTTTTTATTATGTCTCTACACCACCCTTCGGTGGCTTCCACATGAACTGCACCTTAATCAAAAGCTGTTCACTCATATCATGACACCCCCCTTTTTTTCTTTTTTTATTCAAAGAATATACTCGAAACATAATGTTCATTTTATTCCTCAAAAAGCCTTCTGGGCTTGGAAACAATACGTCCACTCGCAGTTTTGGGTGGGGAACTTGGAAACTCTGTGGGAGTGACATTTTTACTTTGCATGTCCATCTCACTTTGTCCCCGTGTTTTATCACGCTCATTTTGCTGTGTCACGTTTTGATTGTCCCTTGACTGCCTTAGAAACTTTCTGTTCCTTCTATATGTCTGTCCATCAAGCATCTGACAACATAAGATCTTGGATGTTCAGATAAACCTGTCACCTGAGCTGGATTCCATACACCTTGTTGCCACATTCTGACAGTGTCACCAACCTGCAGTTGTTCAAGTGCTTTGGTTCCTTGGTTAAAGTATTCTCTCTGTTTCTGTTGTCTTGTTTCTAACAACCGCTGCACTGTCTTAGTGACCATGTGGGGTTTCAATCTTTGCGATGTTGTTGGAAGTCTTGTCCTTATGCGTCGACCCATTAGCAGCTGGGCTGGTGAGGCTCCAATGTCCTCCAACGGTGTACTCCTCAGATTCATTAATGATGGATACGGGTCATTCCCCTTGGCTTTTGCCTTTTTTAACAAGAGTTTCACTGTTTGTACTCCTCTCTCTGCCATTCAGTTTGACTGTGCATGGTGGGGGCTCATAGTGTTGTGACAAAACTCCCACTCTTTTGCAAAGTCTTGGAATTCACGGGAGCTGAACTCTGGTCCGTTGTCTGAAATCACTGTTTCAGGAATTCCGTGTCTGGCAAATTGTGACTTAAGATCAACCTCAACCTCAATGAACTTCGAATAGTAATCCACTAAGAGGAGATATTCCTGCTGGTCAAAGATAAATAGGTCCACACCTATCTTCTGCCAGGGTCTTTCTGGAACACTATGTGGATGTAGTGGCTCTTTGTTCTGTCGTTTCTGGTGAGTACTGCACACATCTCTGTGATACTCTGTGACATTCCAGGCCGAAAGAGTACTTCTCTGCAGCTTTCAATACCCAAGTGACCCTTGTGAATGTGCTTTAGCATTTCTGCTCTCAGTGCTACAGGAACAATAAGCTGTTCTCCTTTGAACAGAACTCCATCCACTACTGAAATTTGTTCCCTGTAATTCCAATATGCTTGGATTTCTGTTGCAGCTTGGTTTCTTGCTTCTGGCCATCCATCCAGAACTGCCTCTGTAAGTTTAGTCAGTGTCATATCATCAGTGTTGGGAAGGTTACTTTTAAAATGTATTCCATTACA
>NW_005187800.1:323485-324798 GCF_000239375.1 Pundamilia nyererei | reverse complement strand
ACCCACTGGGTAGGCTCTTCAATTTTTGTAATCACCTCCATTTTTTCCATTCTGTCCAGTTCTACTTTGAGATTTTCTCTCAAAGTGACAGGGATTTTTCTCGGTGGATGAACTTTTGGTGCCACGCTATCATCAATTTGAATGGTGTGTTCTCGCTCAAGGCAACCTATGCCCTCAGACACATCAGCAAATTCTTTGAAGATGTCCATTTCATCACTTTTATTCAGTGCCATCACTCTCTTGATGAGTCCCATTTCTTCACGTTTGAATTCCCAGAATTGGCTTGGTTTCTGATTTTATGACAATGAACTCCAAAACTTTTCTTTTTGTATTTCACTCCCCAAGTGCACTTTCCTTTAACTGCTATTTTGTCTCCGGTATATGTTGACAACCTGACATTTATGGGTCTAAGCATTTGCTTATTTCCTATTCTTCGTAGTAGACTGTATGGAACCACATTGGCTTGCGCACCAGTATCAAGTTTGAATTTCACAGGTTTGTGGCCAACTTTTATTTCTACAGTCCATTCATCTGTTCGTGTCTGTGTTTTTTCATTTACAGCCCCAATGAACAGACTTGCCTGCTGATCCGTGGCTTCATCGGCGACAGTGTGCACTTTTCTCAATCTACACATTCTGGCAAAGTGATTCATTTTCCTGCAGTTCTTACACTGTTTGCCATAAGCAGGGTGTTGCCGTGATGCATGCTTAGTTCCACATCGTTTGCAATTAAACGTGCTTGCTTGGTCTTTGTCGTTCGGTTTCATCTTACTTTGTCTGTCTTTTTTCACTGCATCTACGTCTTTACTTTCATGTGCAGAGACTTGAGCATTGTGATCCTCATCATGCTTGATTTGAGCTTTTGTGGTCTCAGATGCAATGCAAAGCTGAACTACTTTTTCGAGAGTAATGTCATCTCCTCTTAACAGCCTTTCTCTCATTGCATCCGATGTAATTCCACACACTACGCAATCTCTAATGAGGGATTCTTGCAGTTGTCCAAATTCACATGACTTGGCTCTGTGACTCCGTGTACTGGCTAATTGGCATATCCCCTTGCACACATGTGAAAAACCTTTCATAGGTTATGTTCTTCTTCTTATGTTCTTCCTCAAATTTCTCCATTATTTTCATCAGCTTATGCTCATCACCATTTTCCGCAAACGTGAAGGTATTGTACAGTTCAACCGCCTCCTCTCCAGCAACGTGAAGAAATAGTGAAGACTGTACCTTGGGTGGCTTGCTAGCACCTCCTGTAGGGGACGCAGAAGGAAAAGAGACCCGATGCGGCCGCCGGTCCAAGTGTGAACTGAA
>NW_005187800.1:319336-321815 GCF_000239375.1 Pundamilia nyererei | reverse complement strand
GGGAACTGGTTTGGCTTTCGTCCGTCAGATACACACCAAAGCACAA
Organism: Pundamilia nyererei; assembly: GCF_000239375.1. Classification (NCBI taxonomy): domain Eukaryota; kingdom Metazoa; phylum Chordata; class Actinopteri; order Cichliformes; family Cichlidae; genus Pundamilia; species Pundamilia nyererei. The sequence goes on along the minus strand of NW_005187800.1, from coordinate 321,769 downwards.
TTTTTGGTAGAGCATTCAAGCGGGCTGTTGTTATTACCGTGTTTTTCGGAAAATAAGTTGCTCTTAAAATCCTTTGATTTTCTCAAAAAAATCGACAGTGCCCCTTATAATTCGTATGTATAAATTCTGGTTGTGCTTACTGACCTCTAACCGATTTTATCTGGTACACGGTGCTCAAAAATCTGTAAAAAATGTTTTTGTACGACTTTGCTAAGCTACGAAGCTGCACCGCTTAATGGATTGTTGGAGCATTACAGCTATCGTAGTCGGGAACCTCGCAAAGTGATACGTACTGTGCTTCAACATAATATTATGGTATTGTGTGTGTATAATCTCTTTTTAAGTTTTGTGGATATTATACAGTACATGGTTATGCTCAGGATATGTCAGCCCATTTCCACTGGAAATGCCTTTTGGTTAAACTGCCAGCAAGGAATTTGCATTTTCACTGTTAATTTTTTATGTAGCTTTAATGCACATAAAAAAACAGCTGCTTGTTTAAGTAAAAATACATTGATTTTTTTTTGCACTAATAAAGTTGCAGAGTTGTAAAGTATTTTGTCTCGCGTCAATTATATTGTCAGTTATATTGTCAGTTATATTGTTATCGCAAATTTTAAACTATATATCTTGATAAATATTTTTGCCCAAATTGCCCTGCCCTAGCTCCCTAGTGCCAGCAGCACTCATGCAGCCCCAAACAATGACATCCCACCACCATGCTTGACTGTAGGCAAGGCACACTTGTCTTTGTACTCCTCACCTGGTTGTCCTTAGTCTACTTGTCTTCAGCAAATTGTTTGCGAGCTTTTTTGTGCATTATCTTTAGGAAAGGCTTCCTTCTGGGATGACAGCCATGTGATGCTGTGTGCGGGGTATAGTCTGAGCACTGACAGGCTGATCCTCCATGCCTTCAACCTCTGCAGCAATGCTGGCAGCACTCATGCATCTATTTTCAAAAGACAACCTTTGGATATGACGCTGAGCGTGTGCAATCAACTTTTTTCGACCATGGCAAGGTTTGTTCTGAGTCGAACATGTCCTGTTAAACCGCTGTATGGCCTTGGCCACCGTGCTGCAGCTCAGTTTCAGCGTACTGGGTATATTCTTTGCCATGATGTGCCATGTTAAACTTCCAGTGAACAGTATGAAAGTGTGAGAGCAATAACACCAAATTCAACACACCGGTTCCCCATTTGCACCTGAGACCTTGTAACACTAACAAGTCACATGACACCAGGGAGGGAAAATGGCTAATTGAGCACATTTTGGACATTTTCACTTAGGGGTGTACTTACTTTTAGGCAATAATGGCTGTGTGTTGAGCAATGTTCCCTCTAATTTTTCATGTGTCTGAGCGAACACACAAACTTCCTGAGCAGACACTTGGACCACTGTGAGTAACAGCAGACGTGTGCACTGTGGTCACGCCGCCATTGAATTTATCCAAGGTACATGGTTTATTAAAATAATCAACTGATAGCATTTACATTTATGTTAGACTACTTTTAATTAAATGCTTTAGCCCACTTACAATGAAAATTAAAACAAATCTTGTTCATGACCTGCGTAGTATGTTAACACTATTGGAAGTAAAAATAACTTGAACTCCAATTTTGAAAACACAAATTTTTTAAATTTTTTTTTGGTTATAAAGCTCTGACTTGTATTATGAGTATGAGTCTGTGGTCTGGGAGAGAATCCTGTAACTCTCTGTCTGCAAAATACAGTAAATAATGACCAATGTTGGGCAATTAATTATATAGTTACTTCTTCAAAAAAGTAACTCAGTTTTGCAAACAACAGTTTTTTGCAGCTGTTTACCTAAAAATGCAGCCAAGGCGGGTTTTTTAAATAAACATTTCAAACTATTTACGGAACAATCCTGTGTTCTGCATGAAATCTGGTGCCACACAAGTTATTTGTGACACTCCAAAACATAATTTCTGTCCACGATGAGATAAAGGAGAACAACAGCCTGATACCTGCAGGCCTCCTCCAGGCCTGCAGAAGATGTATCACTCCTGTAACACCTGTAGCACTCAGTAGTCGCCTCATTGTTCTGACACACACAACAAAACCATTGTCTACATTACACACTAACTACACAAGATTTGCGCTAAACGTCGCAAATCTCTCACATCTCAAAACACTGCCGTCACTCCTAAAACTTCCCCCCTTGACTAAACAATAAATGCCATGTTGCCATATCGTTTTTTTTGATTGGTCCACATGGTACATTTTTCCACCAATAGGAAAGGCTGGGGGAGGAGTTTGTTTTTGCTCACAGGCGCAGAGGTCGTGTCCAAATTCGTAGACTCCTCCGAATGTAGCCGACAAATGCGTCCTCCTTTTCCCCGAATTTTAAGGATGGGTCGGGTGTGTCCTTCGTGGCCTACCATATCCCAGAATTCATAGCGCGGCCCAGCCAAA
>NW_005187800.1:303134-318555 GCF_000239375.1 Pundamilia nyererei | reverse complement strand
CAGGAAGAAAACCAAACATTGCATATATTTTTTATCATAACTCTGGTTTTACGTGGCCTATAAACACAATTTAAAAACTGGTATAAAGTCCACACTTTTTCCGTCAATTGTTCCGTCTGTCCTGCTCACATCTCCAATGGTTGTACACGTTGTCATTAACGTGGCTTCACCCCACATCAGCCACCCCACTTTGCTAGCTAAAACACTGGTGTCTGCACATAAGGACACTGTCCTAGCCGCGTATATACGAATGTCAATTGCATCATTGGCTGTGTCCCAATTCAGGGTCTGCACGCTTGAAGTACGCGCACTACGCGTACTACATACCTGTGTACTATAAGTATGAGAAGCACGAAGTGAGAGGCTTGTGAAATGGGATGGTCTAGCCTTCATAGCGCTGTTCAGGTTGCCTAGCAACCATGATACTAACAGCAAGAAAAGTTTCATACAGCATTGCCTGACAGAAATGAAGGAGAAAAAATGTTTTGTTTGTCATTCATTTTTGTCATGACATCACTTTGATTAGTTTGTGCGCAACACAGACCGTGCCAGCAGTGCGCAATTGCGCACGCGAGCAACTTAGAGGGAACATTGGTGAGTTATTTTGAGGTGACATCAAATATGCAGTGTTATACAAGCTGTACACTGACTACTTTTCATTGTATCAAAGTGTCATATCTTTAGTGTTGTCCCATGAAAAGATAGAATAAAATATTTACAAAAATGTGAGAGGTGTTTATAGTATCTCACTTTTGTCAGATACTATAACACCCCTCACTATATGGGAGATGTTTTAGTCTTAGGCGTTTCTGGGGAAATTTTTACAGTAAACAGAAGATGCACTGACAACATTTGGAATAACTGTATTATCAGTGTATGAACGTGTGTGTCAATGGGTGGATGACTGAATGTGTAAAGGGCTTTGGGGTCCTTAGGGACTAAGTAAAGCGCTATACAAATACACGCCATTTATCTTTTTTTTTTTTATGAAACTTTGAGTTTACTTTGGAAATATTGACCGGAAATCGTTTCGTCCTATTTACTGTTTGATTTTCGAAGGGAATCGAACCGACATAATTTTGTTTATATCGCAGTTACATCAGTTTTCGCTGGGTTAGTTGCAATATTTTCAAAAACCGAAATCAGATCTGTCCACAAACAAGCTCTGATTTTGCCGGAAGTCATTTTCATTCCGTGTAACTTGACCCGTGGCTCGTTCTCCTCCCTGTTGCTATGGTAACAGGGCTCGCCCAGGTGGAGCCACTGGCTGGCGTCTTGTTGGTCACGTGGGGGTCTGAGGAACAGTAGAGAAAGTGGTAGCTACATTCCCATTAACCGCAAATTCATGGAAACAAGCAGCTGCACTGTGATTTCTCCTCGACGAACGATCAGATGAAATTACATCAGTTTTTTCTTCCGTGGGGCAAAGTGCTTTAACGAAGACTGCTTTTAAGTCACAGCGGTCAGCAGTGATTAAGAAAAGAAATGCGACTGTTTACAGACATTATTTGGTGGAAAACAGGTTTACTCACTGTGACATTTCGCGATTTTTCCCTCAGCTGTATTATCTTGTCTTGAGGTGGCTGTCTTTTAGACACGGTGTTCCGTTGTCTCCGCATCCTCTAGCATGAACTTGTAGCGTTGACGCCAGTATAAAAGCTACCTGCGAGGACGTGGGCAGTCCGCCATGAAAATGATGCATCATGGAATGTGAGCGTCTAAACTTTAAGCAACAATTCCACGCCGCGGAGAGTAAAAACATGGAGGTGAGGCAATAACCGACTGAGGCTGATGAAAAAGAGCCTCCCTCAGCTCGTTTTTTTGTGTGTGTGTGACTCTGCTGGTCGTGGCCGACACACGCACCCAAAGGACCTGCACGGGGACGGGACGTCAGTGTGTGTGGTGATGCTTCTTCTCTATTTTTTTTCTGGTGTCAGTTTTGGTTTCTCCAGCAAGGTCTGCGCTATTCCGCAATGGCTCGATTTGAAGACGAACTGTCCGGCCGCTATGGAGGCGGCTGCCCCGCGGCCCCTGCCAGGGGGGGCAGCCGGCAGCCGGGGCCTCCGGGTGGCCAGAGGATGTACAAGCAGACGATGGCCCAGAGAGCCAGGACCATGGCCATTTACAACCCAATTCCAGTCAAACAGAACTGCCTCACCGTCAACCGCTCTTTGTTCATCTTCAGCGAGGATAATGTAATACGGAAATATGCCAAAAAGATCACCGAATGGCCATATCCTTACAACCCAGTAAACCACCAGATAAGCCGCTCTGTCCTGTATAAAACCCGCATGCCTGACGCCGAACTCCCAGGAAATTTTATGGGGCCTTATTTAGAGGCAGAAGAAGCCGGCATCTAGAATACTGTTTATTAATTAGTATAAATATATGTTAAGAAAGCAACAATACGTTCAGCTAAAATGTAAAACTTGCACAGCTGGCTCTCTGGTTGTTTCCAGTGTTGGTCACAAGTCCCATGCTGCTAAATGCTGTAGTCATGAGGTTTTTTTGTTTTTTTTTTATAATATAGCACATCTAGGTAAGAGCTGAAGTTTATGTGTGATGATATGACTATATGGGCTTCTCGGTAGATCCTTTTCTTGTCTTCTGGTGAATGCTGTGCTCTGCAGATGGTGCTGTCCAGGGAACTGAACTTCAGCAATCTGCAGGCTTTCCTCAGCAGTGAGGCGGTGGCACGCTGCATGGGTGTGACACAAAACAAACAAGCGCTGAAATGCAGCAGGTTTCAGGTTATAAAGCAGCTCATGTCTGTTTGGTAGATGTTGTGCACAGTGAGTGAATGCCACCTGCTGAGCTTTGTATGCTGACCAAAATCATTTCTTACTGGTGTGCATTTAGATTTTTTCTGAGGAAAAGTCCCTGGAAAGACACCTGTATATGTGCATGAGTGTTCATGCAATTAACTCACATTTAGTTGTGGAATAGTATCCATTGCGTAAGTCACTGGTTGGTTAACCTCTGGCATGATAAAAGTTTTCTTTTATCATTTTTAATGTCGCAGTGCATTAGTGAGCCATTTATCCTGGTGCGCTGCAGGAGGATTTACTGTGGTTCGAAGCAGTTGGAGGCCTGGTGGCTGGAATCCATCGGTCTCCTCCCTCTCCTGAGGATCCTCTCCTACTGGCCGAGCTGTATCGTCCGTGAGGGGTACACTAATAACACGACGGCAGTGCAATGTAGGGAGCGAGATACCCAAATGAGCGGTACAAATCTGCATTTAATTTCTTTTAAAAAGCAGACGTTAAATTAAACACTGAAGAACTGCTGCATATCACCAGATATGCATCACCAAGCTCCCACCACACTGGAGACTTAGAATGGTGATCACTTTGGGTTGTCTTGCTTTTGCAAAAATCAGGGAGTGTATTAGAAGATAGATATAGCTCTCTAGTAAGGTGCTAGTAAAATAGTACGACTATATTGAAGGGGCACGTCGTGAAAATATTTAGTTTACTGTACTGTATTTTTCTGTGGGTGTAGATGGAGAAAGTAACCATCTATACACACAATTATAATCAGGAGTTGTCATCCTTGATTTTTAGTGTACAAATTTGACTGGAAGTGTTTGTTATAAGTGACCAAGTTGAGGTCTGCAGATCATGAAAAGGTTTTCCTCAACTCGTGTAAGAACAAAGCTGGAAAGATTAGTTTTGTAATGTAAAAGGTTACATTGTTAAATTGTAATAAGTAATGCAATTAAATTTAAATGAAAGGAGTACAACTTATTTCAGTTAGTTTGGTACAGGAATTGCAGTGCTAGGTGTTTGGCAGATGGGAGGTAGTGCATATTCAAACTATTAAAAAAACCCCACACAGTTCAAAAGAATGCTCTAACAATATGACAAAAATGGCATTTATAACAAACAATGTAACAAAGGTTATATTTCAAATGTAATCCACATACACTGCAAGCTTTTTATCAACATCACATTTTTACTCTGTAGTTTTTAAAACAAATTTTCCCAGTATCTGACTACAGTTACATTTATTTTATGAGTTCATTATAGAACTCTGTTGTATTAGAACTGTTATATATAATGGAATAAAAATTTCCATTACCGTTTCATTGACTTTGTTTGCAGTACAAATGTAAACATGAAAAAAACAGATATCAAAATTTGAGCCCATAATACCAAATGACTGAACCCAGTCTAGATACAGGGACACAATTTTGTCCTTTATTCTTCTGATTATACTTACATTATTTGTGTCATTTTATTATGGAGTGCTTCCTGCATAAAGGAGTTTCTGTGCTTCCTCTTCTCCCTAAAGCAGCGTTAGCTTCCCATTTCCAATATTGTGATAGCAGCAGCAAGAGGGAAAGGGAACATTTACAAGATGGTAGTGCTGCCAAAAACACAGTAAGCTGAGCTGGAGTTGGGAGACTTAAGCAAGTTAAGATTTTCAATGGAAGTAGATATATTGGATGTTGAATATGAAGCTGCTAGGCAGCAGGGAAAGAGAGAGACCACAGAGAAGCTTTATGCATATATTGAAGGAAGACATGGTGTAACACAGGAGAATGCTAGTTGTTGGAAGAGATGGAGGCAGATGATCTGCTGTGGCAATATTACCAGTTAACATAAAAGGATAGCTTTGGTTGACCTATGAAGTGATAGCAAAAATGCCGGTGTGTCAGCATTGCTCCGCCCAGATGATTGAAACAGAGCTAGGAACTGAACTTGGAACTTAAAAAAAGTGTTGTGTTAGGAAATAATAAACAAACAAAACACACTGATTGCTGTACTGAGTAAGTCCTTGAATATATTTCTGCCACAAACTCACTCATCATCTACCCAGTTCTCTTCATTCTTACTATAAAACCCTGATGGATAGGGACATTAGTTCATGAACTATTTCTTCTTCCTTAATACATCATTTCCAAGTTGACACTTAGTAGCTGTTTTACCTGCTCTGTTGTCTAACCTTCCATTTATTTCTCTTGGTATGACAGAAAGATGATGACAAGCAGGCTAAAAGCTTTATCACTGATGGATGAGGTAGCCACAAAAAATAACTGCTATGAAATTTAATTGTAGCTTCAAGTGCATGCACTCTGTTTCTTTGAATCTTCTCCAGTATTCCTCTCCAGCCAATCTGATACATAACCTAGCACAATCATTTCAACAGAAAGAGATGTCTGGTGCCAGTGCCAAAACTTTCTATTCATGCATAATGCTGTTACCTACCAATGTAAAGGGGGGAATGGCTTTGTGTCAACTTTCGTCAGGTTTCTATGTCTTGATTTAATGTTTGCTAGTTTTCACAAGACTTCCTTAACACTGTCACTCCATTTGAGTACATGATCTTGGCTACTATTATAGCAAACTGCATTGTGCTGGCCTTGGAACAACACCTACCGGCCTCAGACAAAACCCCAATGTCAGAGCGTTTGGTAAGTAAAAAAGCTGGTTGATTCTTTTATTGTGTTACACAATAGAAACAGCAGTTTGTAAATGCAAACACTGTGAGGATTAGCATTGTTATTTTTAACAGATGTTTTTCTTTTGTCTGGAATGCATGCATGCATGTCTCTCTGTAAGTAAATAGTTTCTATTCTGCAAACTCTGCTTCCAAAAAGTTTCTGATTTCATTCTTTCCTCTTTTACCTAACTGTGTGCTCATGGGTTTGACCATTTCAAGTAGTATCAAGTATCTAAACTGAAAAGATGTGAAGATACCAGTTTTCCCCTCAGCATGTGTCCTTCCTCCTGAGCGCTGCAGGTTGTGTAGATCCATGCAGAGCTGCCTTTGATCCCCATTGTGTCATTACCACAGGCTACCCCTGCTCCATCTTCCTCCCACCGAACTCTCTTGTCAAGTCTTTCTATTAAAGAGGGAAATAGTGGGAGTTACAATGGCAGGGCTGCTTTAGAAATTAAATACCACATACCATAGATTTCATAAAATGTCTGTGTTTGCCAAGCAAAGTTATGGAGTTGTGACAAGGGCTACAATTTAAGATTATTGCTTTGGGATTGTGTAGTGTCAAAAAAACGAATAAAAATTAAAAAGCCAAACTGAAAGCTCCCTGCTGTGATAAGGAAGCGGTTGAAAGTAGGTATCAATAGGGCTGTTCGATATAACGATATATATCGCATGACGATATAAAAATGTCTATCGTTTCATTTTACGCTATCGTTTGTTTTGTAGTGTCGCAAAATAAGCAATATTTTTTCATCGTTTTGATGGTCACTGCAGTGGCTATATTCATTTCTTAAAGTTCTCTCTTTCTCTTATATTTTATATAACCACACTACGGACGGACAAGCGCCTGTTTTTATGTGTTGTCGTTAGCAACAACGATGGTAATAGCATCGCGTGTCCGCTTGTTTATGTTCCACAAACCTTTCACAATAAAGCTCAAGATCCTGTTGAGACTTTTCAAAATAAACTGAATCACGTGAAAGAGCAGAATATTTACGGATGAGAAGTAAAGAAGAGCTGCCAGGTGCTAAAAAATAAACCTTAGACTCAAACGTTAGAACAGGCTTTTCCCCGCAGCACGCCGTGTAATAAATACTCACAAAGAAAACGGTGTCTAAATGTCTAAAAATGTTTAGTTTCATGCATCGGTTAAAACACTCGACTCCAGCTACAGGACGCCCAGCTGGAAACACTTCCACTTCCAGCAAAGATTCACAGAATTTACAGAAAATGTTACATTTTTGTGATTTATATCGTTATCGGGACGATAGAATTGTTATATTGGGATATGAGATTTTGGTCATATCGCACAGCCCTAGGTATCAATACAGAAGGGGGAATAATTATTTGATCCCCTGCTGAATTGGTAAGTTTGCACACTTACAAAGAAATGAACAGTCTCTAATTTTATGGTAGTTTCATTTGAATGAAGAGACAAAATATCAGCTAGAAATAAAATAAAAAAAAACACTAAAGAAAAAATTTGTATTTGATCTCCTACAATCCAGCCTTAATTCTGGCTCCCACAGATTCGCCGTGTGGTCATGTGTGCTCACACAGATTGCAATCAGTTAGTCAATTAAATACATTTGGTCTGTCAAAGGACATCAGGGACAATATTTTAGACCTGTGGAAGGCAAAAACAGGCTACAAGACCATCAGCGAGGAGCTTAGGGAGAAGGTAACTACTGGTGGTGTGATATTCTGTCGCTCTCTAATAAAATTAAATGATCATAAAACTAAAAAACAAATCTACTATAAGAATTAGACTGTTCATTTTTTTCCAAGTGAGCAAACTTACAAATTCAGCATAAGATCAAATAATTATTTCCACTACTGTGTAGTCTTTTGTATGATTTTTATAATCTTATACTCTATTAATTGTTGATTTGGTTATTTGAAAAAAAAAAAGGTCTGTTATTCTATTTCACTGCAAGGGAAGTAGTAGAATTCGCCTGTTTGAGGTAACAAAGATATTAGTTGCACTTTTATCAACATGTAATTAACCAAAATGGTGCCTTCAATGAGGTTTCAAGGCATTTGATAAAAGCAGCTATAGATCACTTTTATGGTGATCACACTACTATTTGATGTTGCCATCCAAGTCAGTGCACCCTTTATGCTGATGGATGAACAGGCTGTAGCATGAATGTAGCTTGCCTGTAATGTTACTATGTTACTCTCAGTCTCTCTGTACAAAAAGTTTCATTTTTAAGAGGAAGTTAAAATACTGCTCGAAAACGAGCAGGAGGACATCTGCATGTGTAATTGCATTGTAATGGGCAAAATTGGATTAGGGTTATATTATATGTCGGAGTATTCTGAGGTGTGAAGTTGATAACAGATCGCTTAACCGTAACCAATTATTGATTAATGATTACCTTTATGATACTTTTTGGAGTTTGTTTTTTGAATAGATTGAATAGATGCCTTGACCTAAGTTTGAGTACTTTTTTAAAACCTCTTCTCACTTTAAACTCTATTAAGTTAATGGAGTGATGAAGCCGAATTAATTATACTGAATCAGTCTACCAGCACTAGTTACACCATGTGTTATTCCTTTTACTGGGGGACACCTCTAGTTTTCTAAATCGTTTCCAGAACTCACAGATTCACAGGGAAAAAAAGGTTTCGATTTTTCGTAGTTATAGTTCTTTTGGTGGGTTAAAGCATCTGTAGAGCTTGCTTTGTAGAGGATCACGGACACTTAATGATCTAGACCCTTCTTTTTCATTGTGTATTATTTCACATTATCTGTCTCAATCTTTATAAATTTATGTCTGCAGTTTCAGAAATCCTTTGCTCTTCTTTCCTCTTACAGGATGACACAGAACCCTACTTTATTGGAATATTTTGCTTTGAGGCTGGCATCAAGATCATTGCCCTGGGCTTTGCGTTCCACAAAGGCTCCTACCTGCGTAATGGCTGGAATGTAATGGACTTTGTGGTGGTCCTAACAGGGTGAGTAGCACAGGCCTAATGGCTTATGTAGCTGCTAACTGACAGAGCCGATGGGCAACAGCGATTAATGAGAGGCGGGAGAGAGCTTTGTTGTGTATGTGTGTGTGTTGCATTTCTAATGATCAGTAGAGCTGAGCCATTCCAGATGGTTGGGTGTTTTCTTCCTGTCTGAATAATCAGTGTCTCAGTAAGGGGAATTGTCTGCAGTAGATGTGCAAAACAGAAGGAAATCAGAGAACACAGCACAGAAAGGACTATAATACAAATCCAGTAAAAGCTTCTTTCTTTCTGTTTTTCATCTTTAAAATCATGAAAAACAAACGGATTTTTGAGTAATAGCAAGTTTTGTTTTTTTCAGGGGATTGTGTTGAGTTTAAGGCCATGGCTAGTTCCTTCTGACCACTCTGATGAAAGCACTTAGTTGTGGTTTTAAGAAATTTAGAATAGATGGTACAAATCTTTTTGGAAGTCTGTCTCAAACATGCATCAGTTTCTGTCATGTTTGTGTTGAAAAGTTTGGCCAAGTTAACAAAGGATATATCTACACTGTAGATATTTCCCCAAAAAATGTAAGCAGAAACACAAGTAAAGTTGACTTTTTCATAGAGTCAAACTGTAAGAGTTTAGTTTACTTTGTTAACGTTGTATTTATTCTTGTGACTTAAGATAAGATAGCTCTTTATTGTCATTGCACAGTCATACATAGTACAGTAGTACAATGAAATTGGAAAAACTGTCCTGCGTCGGCACTACATATAACACAACACGACACGATATGACACATCCAAACGCAACAAACAACACAACACAGTATATTAACTTAGTATAAAAAAGAAGAATAAGTGTATGTGTATTGCACACTGTTATTATTGCACATTAATTATTATTGCACCTTGTTATAAATATAAATATTATTGTTATTGTTTTAAACATTGTTACCTCCCCCCTAAAAAAGTCCAGGGAGGTATCCAGTCAGGTCAGCTATTTACATTGATTAGGGCTATTGCCCTGTTGTAAAAGCTGTCCTTGAGTCTATTTGTTCGGGACCTCAGCAGCCTGAACCTCCTGCCAGACGGCAGCAGCTTATACACCCGGTGTCCTGGGTGTGTGCAGTCCCGTAGGATGCTGCGTGCCCTCTTGAGACAGCGAGTGCTGTACAGATCCTTCAGGGAGGGAAGAGGATGTCCAATGATTTTTTGGGCCATGTTGATGACCCTCTGGAGTGCCTTTCTGTGTGCTGTGGTGCAGCTGGAGAACCACACACCGATGCAATATGTCAGCACACTTTCAGTGGAGCAGCGGTAGAAGACGGTCAGCAGCTCCTTCTTCAGGTCCATTTTTCTGAGGATTCTCAGAAAGTGGAGACGCTGTTGGGCCTTCTTTAAGACCGCAGAGGTGTTAGAGCTCCATTGGAGGTCTGTGTCTATGTGCACACCCAGAAACTTGAAGCTGGAGACCCTTTCCACGCACTCCCCATTGATGCTGACAGGCTGCAGCTCGGACTTCCTCCTTCTGAAGTCAACTACCAGTTCTTTTGTTTTGGTGGTATTGAGGTCCAGGTTGTTAACTGCACACCAATCTGACAGCCTCTGAACTTTAGCTCTGTACGCAGTCTCATCTCCCCCTGAGATGAGCCCCACCACAGTAGTATCATCTGCAAACTTGATGACTGTGTTGTCTGGGTGGGAACTAACACAGTCATGTGTGTACAGAGTGTACAGTAGGGGACTCAGTACACAGCCTTGTGGAGAGCCCTGAGGAAAGATGAGGCCCCACTCTAACTCTCTGTACACGGTCTGAGAGGAAGTCTCTGATCCAGCGGCAGGTGGTGGAAGGAAGTCCAATTTCCAGCAGTTTAACTATTAGTCTGTCCGGGAGTATCGTATTGAAAGCAGAGCTAAAGTCAACAAAGAGCAGCCTGCACTTCCAGGTGAGAGATGGTGGTGTGGAGCGTTGTAACGATGGCATCTTCAGTTGATCTGTTAGCTCTGTATGAAAACTGGAGCGGGTCGAGTGTGGGTGGCAAGCAGGACATGATGTGACGTCGGACCAGTTTCTCGAAGCACTTCATTATAACAGGTGTTAGAGCAACTGGTCGGTAGCCTATTAAACTTCTATACTGCTATACAGTTTAGAACCCTTGATGTTTATTTGTACCTTATGAAGGTCAGTCTGGAACTTCAGGTAAAAATTTTGTATCCCCTTTAAAAGTGATGCAATGCTTTTGCATCACTTTTAATTGCTGTTGAAGTGTGGTAACGGTGAAAAGGGAGAGGCTGTATTGTGGGGGGTTGATGCTGGAAGGGCAGGGATCAGGAGACTGCTGTTATGCTGCTGAAAGTCCCTGAACACGTGCTAGCCCCACTGGGGGACAGGCCAGCCTCTTTTACGTAATGATACAGAGATTTATTTGCAGCGTCTTGGGCTGTGAGGAGCCTCGTTGCAACAAACAGCCTCTGCCAATTCCCAAACCTCTCATCAACACCTTAACCTCTTGCTGGATATCACTAAGAGTCAGTGAGACTTTTGTTCCTGTTAGCTGGAAACAAGGAAATATAATAAATGTCTGGTTTGCTAATATGTGTCTGAGATCTGCTTGTTTGCATGTTGCATCTTTATTGTAGAACCAAAACCGTTTGTGTTCTGCATAAATACTAAATATAAATATGTTAAAACTAGCAAATATAAGGATTCCTTTATATAATCAGTCAGTTCTAACGATCCCATGTGAGCATCTCAAACTGTCAATTTTCTTGTTCCATAGCTTTAGTGTATCTAATGAAGCTATAAAAAACTTTATACTATAAAAATTGTCAAGTTACAGGCCTTCAAAGTACATGCAGAGAATTTTGCACTTGTTCATCCTTTTTGAGCCTTCCTAACATAGAAAGAGCTATACTGGGAGCCCAATCCAGTCAAAAATATTTTCTTGATAAGGATGGAGGATGGGTTACACTGGCTTACATATAAATCTAGTTATCTTCTGATGATGGCCTTTTTTCAAGCTATAGGCAAGTGATGGAATACTGTGGGATTAAAAATAGGCTTAGCATGTGCATTACGCAACAAACAATTTCTGTTATATACTTATGAATAATAGAAACATTCTAACATATGCAAAATGTATGCAAGGAACATTTCTCCTAGTAAAATGCTTTCTTTGCATAAGTACCCACAAGTACTGTATGAAGCATAAATCGTGTGTTGAGTGTTGAGATTATTGACAGGTTGTTAGAGCATTTGTGAGAGAGAGAGAGAGTGAGAGTGTCTGTGTGTGTGGCTGGGTGTGGATGCAGCTCAAGCAGGCCTGATTCAATTGGGGCTGAACAGGCTGGCATGTCAGCCATAATTGAAGGGTTGGGTGGTGGATAGAGGCCATTACAGCCGTGGTCTGGTCATTTTATCAGGGCCGTGCTACACTGATGGGTTGAGCCATGTTTTCTGGGTAGATATCGGATCACTTGTGCAGAGTGCATGCAGCTGAACACACACATGCAGGTAGTGCACTTAAGCATGCTTGTACACACATGCTGGCCAATCATTTCTCAGTGATGATGTCCATTTCCTGCAGGATGTGCTGTGTGAAAACCCATAGCAATCATGTATTAGCAGTGACTCATTGATTATCAGCATTCAGCTCATCTGAGCAGTCATCTTAGCAGGTTGTTTGTAACTTGAGTATAACATGACCCTTCATGGTTCACTCTGTTGTGCTTTCACAGGTTGCAAATGCCACATCCTCTCTTCCATGTAACATGAAAGATTACATAGAACACTTGGATAATAAGGAATTATAATATTATATTGTTGAAGTAACAAATACATTAACTACGGATTTATGTAATTTTGGCAATATTGCACTGACAGAGGGGAAAAAATAGAATTTTTATAATATCGGTTGTAAAACTCTCAGGAGAGAGATCACAGACTTTAAGGTGGCGAGGCGTGATTGCGGGTGCCACTCAAGTGCGGGTGCCACTCAAGTGCGTCCGACTCCCATGCAGGGGCACTGCAGACCACGCCCCGCCACACACATTAACCACATGAAATACATATTTAGGCAGAATTTTGCAAATATCTATTTTTCATTTTTTAGCAGCATAGTGCTTTTTTTCCAATTACTTTTTAAAAGTTAGGTCAACGCTCCAAAAGCCCACAGGCAATATAAGGGTGGCGGCTCACAACAGTTTTTGTTTGCTACATGGATGATTTTAGTTAAGCTGGGTGTCTTTCCTTTTTTTATATTTCTTTAAGAGTTCAAAATGTGTTAATTACATAAATAAAATTTAATTTTCTCTGTAGCACTTCATGGATTTCATAAGCAGCACGCTTTAGTTGCTCTGTGGATTCTTTTAAAAAGCAGTTAAAAACATTCCTGTTCAAACAAGCCTTTTGTTGATCCACGTATTTGATATTCTTAACATTTTTTACATTTGACCTTTTACATTGTGTATAATGTCTATTGATTGTATTGTTTATTTTAATATTTGTGTACAGCGCTTTGTGACTGCCTGTCTGTGAAAGGCGCTTAATAAATAAACTTTACTTACTTACTTTAGTTGTTCACACAAAGCATAAAGGTAAAAAAAAAACAATATATGCAGTGTTATCTTCATTTTAGATGTCAAAAAGTATTTGCGGCTCCCAGTGTTTTCTTTTGCGTGGAAACCGGGTCCAAGTGGCTCTTTGGGTGTTAAAGGTTGCTGACCCCTGGTCTAGGTATTCCTAACGACCCCTTAGTCTTTCATTATTATTGAGCTGATGTCATGGAGTTGCTACGGATCAGACTTATTCTGTCACATCCATCGTCACAATTAGGCCCTTCTTAGAAAGACTTAGGTCCTTCCTTTATTCCCCAGTTCAAAATTGGTGAGTACTGTTCACTTATTCATATCCCAGAATTGATCTCTTTTAGCTTAATAATAATTCATAGCCTATGTGAAGCAGTTCGAGGGCCATCTTGAACTTGCTATCAAATGATCCCATCACACATCACAGATGCTTGCTCTCAAAACAGGGGCCTGAATCGTCTTTCATTAGCTGGTAATTAGATAACTCTACAATGTTCCAGTCTGATGTAGGGAATTGCTAATAAGAACATGTATTTGCCTCCTGCATGCTCCTACCAAAATCAATAGTGTATTGAGCTGAACACAGAAGGAATAGATTCTCCTCAGCAGTCCTCTTTATAGCTGGCTGGATCAAAGCAGCTGCTGTTGGATTTTTGCAGTGATTTTTGCTCATCCCTAAAATACATGCCACACACAGCATACGTGCATATGTTTCTCTTATCAGTAAAATGTACCATATTCAATATTTTTTAAAATATGTTTTCATACATATTAGCCCTTTGAACTTTCACGTATGATATTAATAAATTTAATTATATAAAGCTGTGGGTGACTGGAATGGCCTTACTGGGATCACTCCCTCTAACACATGGTAGACATTTGTTTTGAGCAAAAATGCTGTTGTCCTGTCAACAAACTGACTGTGCTGTATCCACTATTATCTAATGAAGTGTTGCATCAGATACTACTAAGATAACATTTTCAGCTCATGGTACCTTTCAAAATAGCAACCTCATGATTTCCTAGCACAGCATTGCATTTTAATGAGAAGATCAATGTTATTCACTTTACCTGATTCAGTTTCAGGGCAGTTTTTCAGACATTAGAGGATTCCACCTCAGTATGGTATATCCTGAGCCTGGCTGAACAACATTTCTTCACTCTTGCTCCACTTTGCTCTCAAAAAGAAATAGCACACGGGATTCTGTGCTTGCATTTCTTATAGGAGCTTCTGTGTTACAGTTTCTCATTTATTTTCTACACATGGGAGGTTTTTAATTTTCTGTACTGCAGTGACACTGTTTTGTGGTTAGAGGTGTGAGGTTGTTGTCGTTCTTGGGTCGTTGACCCAGTGTTTTGAGTTTTGTGGGTAGTTCTGTGGGTAGATGATTTATTTAAGCTTATTTAAGGTTTTAAATGGCTTCAAATGGCTTGAAATTTGTCAAAGCATGTATTTTTATTTAATTTGAGTTCATGGTCTACTGCATTTAAATCTCTGCTGTGTCTGAAGCAGGAGGTGGTACACCTTGTGTAATTGTAATTCTGAACTTGTTTATTAAATAAAGACATAATTGTTTGGTTGGTGTCCAATACGAACCCTCGGGCTCCAAGTTTTTTTTGGTTTTTTTAACCACTGTATCATTATTATTTGAATCAATGATTAATCAGTTCAAACTTTTTCACAATTGTGATAAAGCCAAAAGGTCGTCATTTTCTGTGTTTGAAACTTATGCATCTGTCTCCTTGAAGTATAGTGATGATGGTTAAATGTTGGACCTTGTCATTGCACATGTGAGGCATTTCCTCTCCACGCTGCCTCATTAAGCTCAACAGAACCAGCCTCAGGCAGTTACAGCCTGTTAGCGGAAAAGGAACAAATTGGAAAATGAGACAGCAGCCGATAGGCATCTGCTGATGTGTTTTCTTTTTTGGACTGATGTGTCTGAGTGTGCGATCGATGCCCTGCGCAGTGTCTCAAGCCCCATCCTCCATTCGGAGTCCTCCTTTAGACTGTTTTGAAAGCTGTTTGCCTTTCCTGTCATGTCGGCTGAACTTAATAAAGTTAAATAATGACATGTAGATATTGAGAAGCCTTTATAATTTAAAAATATAGTTCTAAAAATAAGACAATTATCATTTCAAAATATGTATAGCAAGACTGCAGAGCCAGCTAGTACTGTGTCATGCTAGTGGCCTGAGTGTTTACTTGGCACATCAGGGCTCGCAAAATCGCTAGCCCGACGTCCTGGGGCTAGCGATATTTCCAGTCGGGCTACCAAAATCTATCTCTGCCCTGCACATCGTGCAGGAAGGAAAAATATATGTCAGTGCTTTTGCATTCTTTCGGAAATGTAGCTGGGTAATTATGTCATTGGCATCGGTGAGCCACTGTCAATATGTGACATATTGAAATCGCGTTTGAATTTGCGCTTGTTTTTTGC
>NW_005187800.1:294835-297395 GCF_000239375.1 Pundamilia nyererei | reverse complement strand
AACCCATTTTGCACAGAGAGACATTTTTTTTGAAAAATTTATTGATAGCAATATTATTACACAGGGAAAAAACAACTACATGTAAAATAATTACACCGTGACGCCTCTGCCTTTCTAAATAGAGGGACAGTAACTGTATGTTTATATGTAAGAGTATAAAACCTGAAGATAGAGACAATATACTGTTAATCTGACTATCTGCCATTCTGCAATTCCTCTCATGTAATCAATAACGTGGCGCATAGCTGCCGTGAAAAAAGGCACATACCTTTGACGTTGCGTGACGAACTCTGTATTCCTCATCCACGCGTAAACGCAAAAAATGATCTCCGTTTTGGGTGATTCGAAACGCCGTTTACGTGTGGACGTTGCGGTTTCAGAAATACCCGTGTAGGTGCGGACGCGTAAAAGAGTTAGTAGTTTATTTTCTTACTACCTACAGATTACTTGTATTTGCTTAATTGTTTACTAAATGTTTGAGGTGTGAAATAAACCGCAATTGAGCAAAATATGGGTGTGTGTGGTTGGAGAATGTGTTAGTGCGTGCGTGTGTGTGCGCGCGTGCGAGGGGGGGTGAACATTTTTCTGTAAAACAAAGGGGGGCCCAGCGAAAAAAGTTTGGGAACCACTGATCTACAGGATCCACGGCCCCAGTGCAGGAAGTCTGGTTCGGCTATCTGGCCTTATCTCTGATCCTGTGAGTATTACCCAGCAAGCAATGCAGTGTTCAGATGGAGCTGGTGTGGGTGAGGGGATGCACCCACCACTAACTACCTTGAAATATTCCCGGTGTCTTCCCTGCTTACACCGATTAGATAGATAACCTGAATACCTTTGCTGTCCCAGTCCCACCTGTTAATGGTAGCTCCCCTATCAGTCAGTGCGCTTGTTAATTAACTTGTTTAATTTTAGTGACCTGGACAGTAAGCCTCAAGGGACTGTTAAATTAATTGGGCTGGAATAACCTGTAAGAGCTATTTCCACTATGAAAGATTAATATTCTGATTTTTTTCCTTTACTATTTAACAAAAGGAGAGAATTAAGGAGGCAAAGGAAAACTGGATCTGAAGATGCACTTATCTTTGTGTCCTGGGTTGACGATAAGCACCTAACAGGAAAACCATCTCCCCTGGGCATTCAGTGGAAGTATGTTGTAAACCAAAATGCTTTTGAATTAATCATCTAACATGGCAACAAATTGAGCAGAAAAAAAGCCAAAAATATACAAACCAATTTGCAGGTTCACAGTTTGGTCAGTGGTTGATCCCTCTGGTGTCACTGCTGGAACTTTCAACTGTGAACACCTTAGGTCCAATCTTCAGAACTGCTCATCTCGCAGAAGACAAAAGGGAAGAACCTGCATCTCTTCTTCACTTAACTTTTATACCTGTTCACCCTTTCTCCCCCCACTCATACTGGACGTTACATCTTCTGAATGACATCTGGCTTCACCCATAGGGACACCCAATCACTTTATTTACGTCTAATCACCCAATGTCCAGCCACATCTTCTCTCTCTCTCTCTCTCTCTGTCTCTCTCCCTCTGACTTACCTGATTTAAAGTTGAAACTTTAAAATCACTCTGTTACATTTTCTTGTTATTCTTAACATAGAAATTCCATCACATTGGAACATTCAATCACACATGAATATAATTCACTTCATGTTTCTATCAGTTTATGTAATTCTGCTTTAGTAAGATTTGTCTTTAACATATTTTTATGAATATTCATTTTAACATACTCCTTTTTAAATTCAGAAAAAGAGGAATACTTTGTTTTATGTTTCTCTTTAAAATTTTGATAAGGTTTGGCGACTCTCGCATTCCTGAAGCAGGGTTTTAATAGTTTTGCAATTTTCATTAGTTTTTATTTTTATTTAGTTTTGACTTCAGATTTTCAATTTTATATCAGTTTTAATTAGTTTTTACCAATTGTTTGCTAGTTTAGTTTAGTTTTTATTTTTTTAAAAATCCTTAGTTTCAGTTTAGTTTTGATTAGTTTCAGTTTTAGTTTTAGTTGCGTTTGCAATAATTAAGTGTAACAAAATCCCAGTTTCATCATATCAGTCATGCTCTTCTGCTTATCCTTGGGTATGTTGCTATTCCAGCTACCATACCCTGCACCCTGGACAGGTCGCCTGTCTGTCGCAGGGCTAACACGCAGAGACAGACAACTCACATTCCCACCTATGGGTTCTTTAAATAAATAAATAAATTAGGGCAGATGAACAACCATTGATACCAGGCAACTATGAGACTATTAACTCTTGCAGCACCGGGTGTTCGTAATTTTGGTTCAAGTGAATTGATAAACTTTTTGAAGGCAACTGACTCACACAGTTATGTAGATATCCCAGTCCTGTTGTCTCGGGATGCATCACGCTGCCTTGCCTGGGGTTAGCTTCTGTTTTCTGGGGATGAGGGTTGAGTGTGCTCCCTTACCTTCTCAAGGTAAGCTAGGTTAGCCTTCTTGTGTGAGCTTTTCAAGAGCACTTTAAGGTTTGTGGGATTTTTTTCCCTTTAGAAATGTCCCTCATAATTTGTCTCTTTCCACTACAA
>NW_005187800.1:288844-294045 GCF_000239375.1 Pundamilia nyererei | reverse complement strand
TCATTCTTTTCTCTCGTTTGAGAACTGATTCCGATCTGGGTTTTCATTCGTAGCCGAGATTGACCGTCGGAGCCCAGTCCTCCGACTCTTCGTCATCCAAAGCACTTGGGCAGCCTATAGTCCCAATCAAGTCAATATTAGACTACTAACTTAAAAGCACTAAGTAAACGAGAATTTAACGACAACCTAATGCTAATAAGTTCGTTTGCAAACATAACATTACCTCTGATGAAGTGGTCGCTGCAGACACGGGCATTGGCAGACTCTGCTCCTCCCGACTGTAAATGTAAATTTAAAATCCATTTTTTCCTACGTTTTTCGGTTAGAATTTTCCATTTTTCTCCTCTTCGTTGGGCTATTTTTGGTACCCTAAAATACCGTTTATCAGTTTCTCGGGTCGACCTACTGGAGCATCCGTAAACACAACAGGACATAGGCATTTTGCGTACTGTCTGTCTGTGATTTTGCGCTTATCTTTTTCACTTCCGACCGCCAGTCAAATTTCGCGCTTTACGTCGACGTCACGTCTACGTCAAATGAAACCTAGCTATTGGACTCTGGCGCTTTCTCTTGACTTTTCCTGACATGATTCTGCGCGTGGACGGAGCAGCGACACAGACGACTCGACTAACGTACTGCCACCTGCTGGCATAATGAGACACAGCAAGACAAAAATCTGGAAACTAAACTTCATTTTCACCCTTGACTATTGTATGACACACACACATCTACGAAAACTAAACACAGTTTTGCTATAAATTCAGTTAATTTTAGTTAGTTTTGTGAACACTCATTACAGTTTTAGTTAGTTTTCCTTTTTTTGTTTTTATTTTTATTTCCGTTAACGAAAATGTTTTTTCACTTCTAGTTTTCGTTATTTCGTTAGTTTTCGTTAACGATAATAACATTGTCCTGAAGTCATACAATAATCTGCTAAAGCTGAAGCTGGCTCAAAATTCAGTATTAGAACAGTCACATAGACATATTTTAAATTATCTTTAAGAGTAAAGATGATTTACTAGTCGCAAATAGGGAATAGCTCTATTTTAGCACTCTTTTTAACACATAAGGTTGGATGTTATGACCTTTTATACCCTCTTATATGTGATGAAGGAACGGCCTGGAGGACTTCAGTTTCTCTCTACTCCTTGTCTCATAACAATGGAAATGGCTGTGGTAAACACGTACTTTAAGAACAGGGAGGGACATAGGGTGACATAAAAGAGTAAGAGGCAGGCTCACACAGAAGGTGCAATCCAAAAGAAAAAGACGTCAATGTGGTACAGGTGAGAATGTAGTTAGGCAGCATTGCATGGTAGGTCTGTAGGATGACTTTGGACATCAAGAACAGGAAGCAGGAAAATGCAGAGGCAATGATTAACCATTTAGGTAGGATGTGTGTATGCCAAAGAGAGAGGTGCCAAAAGCAAAGGAAAATATTATAGTGAATTTTATGTGAGACTGGACACTGAGAAGGAGAAAAGGACTGTTTTATTTATTGGTTATTGAGAGAGAGCGAGAGAGAGACCACATTTTTGTAGTATCTGCAATATTTGTATTAAAGCAGGATAACTGACTTAGTGTCAGTTATCCTGACACTAAGTCCACACACACACCCATAGTAACAAATAACCAACACGGGTGAAATATAAGTGCTTTGGTAAGAGTGCCTGGTGAGGTAGCACAAGAATGTATACTTTTACAACAGCAAAATAGATGTCGCTCTCCAACATCTTACTGCACACATTAAAGAATCTGAGCTGCTTTAGAGAGTACTGTCTGCTCAGTTCTCCAGTTCAGTCTGTTAGTCAGATGAACGCTCAAGTACCTGTAGCTCTCCACTGTTTCCACTTCTTCACCCATGATTTTGATGGGCCTGGTCAGTTTTTTTTCCTCTGGAAGTCAACCACCATCTATTTTGTCTTGCTGACATTCAGATAAGGATTATTTCTTCTGGAAAGTTCCTCACCAGCTCGCTTTGCTTAGACTCCGGAGACCCTTAATACACCCGACCACTGCAGTGTCATCAGAGAACTTTTGCAGGTAGCATATTCCACTGTTTTATGGAAAATCTTAGGTGTGCAAGATAAACAGCAATGGAGATAGGACTGTCCCCTGCGGTGGCCCAGTATTACTAACCACCACATCAGATAGGGTCCCCCCAAGCTGTATAAACTGAGGCCTCTCTGACAGATGGTCAATTCAATCCAAATTTATTTATACAGCACCAAATCACAAAACAGGCCCTGACGGCAGCGGGACGGCTGCGGAACCTGACGGCGCGAACATCGCATCCTCCGTGGAGACAGCTCCAACGGGCCGGGTAACTCCTCATCCGGCAGTACGGACGGCACGTCCTCCGTTGAAGCGAGTGGGCGAGCAGTAGCAACGGGGGGGTGGAGATGTAGTTCATGGAGAATGAAGTTTTGTACGAGTGGGTGCAGTGAGTCCAACAGCCAGGGATAATCGGAAATAAGCTGTTGTAGCCTGACTTCCAGAACGTAGAGAAACGCTTCTCCCTCATGCTCGAGCCACAGGTTGATTAATTTTGACGCTGAGTCCGTGATGAGCTTTCGAAGCTCCGTGGTTGGGGTGAATGCCGCTGGATCCATATCTGGCTGGTCCGTACTGTCACGGCGAGTAGAGTGAGCCGTGTGGAAATATTAAAGGAGGATCCAGTCGCAGGCACTCGTGAAGGTGAGGTGGTTTATTGAACACAAAATAAAAATAAACAAACGGCAAACGGAACAGAAGGCTATCTAAACTGAGAACAACTAAGCTAGTGAATACAAACCAGGACATGAACATGAAGGAAGACGAGCAGTTGGAATTGTGAGAAGATGTACGATGGGAATGGGGATCGGTACGTTGTTGGGAGAGAGCGCCAAAGACCAAGAGAAGAAGAACGAGCTGTCACTCATAAAGAAATCCAACCCCGAAGAAGTTAAAGTTCTCATCGACAATATTCTACTAGCCATCAAAATTAATTCTTCTATGCTGTCGGTTCAACAAATTCATGATCACATGGCAAAGTATCTGAGTATACCAGAAAGCTGGTGAAGCAAAAATTATACCTTTGAGTTTGTGAATTCAATTAATGAAGTAGTGCAGAATGAGACAATGTGTGAAGTAAAAAATGCACCTTGGCACACCCTGATCATAGATGAGAGCATAGACATAACAGTGCACAAAATGCTAGTCCTGTATATTAAATACAGGGAGGAAAATAACGTCAACCATAAAACTGTGTTTGGTGGCATCATCCAGCTGACAGCATGCACGGCTCAGGATATTGTGCAGGCAATAACTCAGTTTTACACCAAGCATGAACTAGACATGCAGAGAATGGTGATGCTGACCTCCATTGTGCCTCAGTAATGCTAGGAAAGCACAACGGAGTTGCAGCTTTATTAAAGCAGAAAATACCACACTTAACTGAACAACACTGTGTAGCCCATAGAGACGACTTGGGCATTGATGATGCGTGGAAAGATGTACCTTTGATGCGAGATGTGGAAACTCTTCTTAGAACTGTTTACTCCACTTTCTCTAGATTCGCTGTAAAGAGGGGAAAACTGGAAGACCTAGCAAAGGTTCTTGATCAGGCCTCTGAGTGAAGTATGATGGCTGTCGCGTCACCAAGCTGTGAATGCTGTTCTGAGGAACTACACTGTGCTGGAAGAATACTGCAAGAGAGAATCCAGTGATAACAGAGATCCAGTGGCAAATTACTGTTACAAAAGGATAACCGATTCAAACTTCAAGGTTACTCTCACCGCTCTGGGAGATGTTTTGGGTGAGCTGGCACACCTGTGTCTTTCTTTTCAAAGATGCAACCTGACTGTGATGGAAGGGCACTGCTTGGCAAGAGCAAAGATTGAGAAGTTGCGTTCCCAATACTTGACAGAGGAAAAGGATGTTAAGTGGAGTGAACGTGTCAAAGAGGCGATGAGGCCCTCATCTGCTGATGGCAGGAATACCGGTGAGATTACTCGTGTTATTCGTAAGCTTTGTGATCACTTGGATGCTCGTTTTCCAGAAGATGAATTAAAGGAGTGGTCTCCATTTGACATTGAGGCATTGAACTCAGACATCATCCTCTCATCTCGCATAGTTAAGGACTGCTTCGATGTAATTTGACCTAGTATTTTATCGCTATTGAATTCTTCCTTACTCTCTGGCTGCGTCCCGTCAGCTTTTAAACATGCTATAGTTCAGCCTGTTCTTAAAAAAAGGAACCTTGATTATAATGATTATGTGAATTACAGGCCGAACTCTAAGCTCCTGTTCCTGTCTAAAATCCTCGAGAAGATAGTTCTTCTACAACTCCAGGCGTACCTGGATGAGAACGACATTAATGATAAATTCCAGTCTGCCTTCAAACCACATCATAGCACCGAAACAGCGTTGCTTAGAGTCCTCAACTATCTTCTTCTAATTGCTGATACTGGATGCTCTGCGGTCCTAGTTTTATTGGATTTATCCTCGGCCTTCGATACGGTAGATCACAACATCTTAGTAGCGAGACTTGAGCATACTGTAGGCATTAAAGGTGTTTCCCTTGATTGGTTTAAAACATACCTCTCCAATAGGTCCTTCTCGGTCAACCTGGGCACCTGCTCTTCCTCCGCTGCACCTGTCTGCCGTGGCATGCCTCAAGGATCTGTGTTGGGCCCTATTCTTCTCTCACTGTATATACTCCCTCTAAGTGCAATATTTGAGAAATACCGCACCGCTTTTCACTGCTATGCTGATGATGTACAGATCTACTTTGAACTAAATGATGATCTTGCTTTGTCCTTGCACTGCTTTCAAGAGTGCATGTGCGAAGTCAAAGAATGGCTCTTAGCAAACTCTCTTATCCTAAATGATAAGAAAACTGAAATCGTGGTATTTGGCAGCAACGTTCCTCGTGGCCAAGTTCGTGATGCCTTTGGTTCCCTTACCATCTCCCTTTCTGACACTGTTAGCAATTTGGGTGTGTTGCTTGACAGCTCGTTCAAATTCGATAAACAAGTGTCTGCTGTACTTAGATCTGGTTTCTACCAACTGCGTCTCATTCCTAAGGCTAGGCATTATGTTCCGCATAAGGACCTGGAAAAGCTCATCCACGCCTTTGTGACCTCTAGGCTGGATTACTGCAATTCACTGTATTTCGGTCTTCATTCTGCCCTTCTTCATAGACTGCAGACAGTCCAAAA
>NW_005187800.1:278177-287628 GCF_000239375.1 Pundamilia nyererei | reverse complement strand
ATTACTGACCTCTGTCATCATTTTAGGTGGGGGAACTTGCACAATCGGTGGCTGACTAAATACTTTTTTGCCCCACTGTATACTAATGTGCCACAAACAGGACTTTAATATCACCAACCATTCTCGTGTTATTACGGTGTATCCATACAAATGGCCCACCCTGTATATTGGTTCTAGTACAGAACCCTGTGGAGCTCCACAATTAACCTTAGTGTGTGAAAAGGACTCTCCATTTACATCAACAAATTGGAGTCTATAAGATAGATACGATTCAAACCACTGGAGTGTGGTACCTGTAATACCTACAGCATGCTCTGATCGTTGAAATAGAATATTATGGTTGACACTATTAAACGCTGCACTGAGGTCTAGCAGGACAAACACAGAAATGAGTCCACTGTCAGAGGCCATAAAAAGATCATTTGTAACCTTCAATAAAGCTGTTTCTGTGCTGTGATGAGCTCTGAAACCTGACTGAAACTTTTCAAATAAGCCATTCCTCTGCTGATGATCTGTTGGCTGTTTTATAACTACTCAAGATTATTATTTTTTTATAATAAGAGGAATGTTAGAGATTGGCCTATAATTAGTTATGGCCACTGGGTCTAGAGATGGCTTTTTAAGTAACGATTTAACTACTGCCAGCTTGAAGGCCTGTGGTACATAGCCGGTTATTAGAGATAGGTTGATCATATTTAAGGTTGAAGCATTAATTAATGGCAGGACTTCTTTGAGCAGTCTTGTAAGAATGGCGGTCTAAAAGACACGTTCATAGTTTGGAGGAAGTAATTACTGAAATTTAGTCAGAAAGATCAATTGGAGAAAAAGACTAAGTGAATATCAATGGCAATGAAAGTAGCTGTAGCTAGTGTTACACCTGTGAGATGATTATGAGTACTGTTTTCTTTAATCATTAAAATTTTATTTGTGAAGAATTTCATTAAGTGATTACTAGTAAACTTTAAAGGAATGGCTCAACAGTGCTCTGACTTTTTGTCAGCCTGGCTACAGTGCTGAATAGAAACTTAGGTTTGTTTTTATTTCCTTCAAACAATAAATGAATAATAAGATGTTCTAGCTGAATGGAGGGCTTTTTTAAATAAACCAACAAACACTTTTTCCAAGCTAAATGATGATCTTCTAAATTTGTCTTAAATCCAGGAGAGTAGAAGTGGTGCCTCCCATCCTCAGCAGCTTGTCACTCAGCAGAAGTGGTTGGATGGTATTAAAGGCACTGAAAAACTCAAAAAACATGATTTTCACAATGCCACCAGTACAATCCAGGTGAGAGTGAGCATGCTGCAACAAGTAGATAACAGCATCATTCTCCGCCATAAGAAGCTGGCAAGCAATTTGAAGAGGATCAAGTACATTTTTTAACCTACAATCTAAGCAAGATCTAGTCTCTCCAGCAACTTCATGACATATGACACTAAGGCAACTGGTCTGAACTCATTAAGGCCAGAAGGGGATGCTATCGTTGGTACTGCCACTAAACATGATGTCTCTTTTCTCTGGAACAGACTCATATTGTGCAGCATGGGGGTTAAGGGGATCAAGTGTAGAGATGGAAATGTATTGATGATTGATGAGGATATATTGAGAAGATAGGATGAGTACTTTGAGGAGATGATAAATAGAATGAGGAAATACAGAGAATTACTAAAGAGGAATTGAGGGTAGCTATACAGAGGATGAAGAGTGGAAATGCAGTTGTTCCAATGACATACCTATGAAGGTATGGAAATGGTAAGAGAAAGGGCAGTAGACTGAACAAATTTTCAATGCAATTTTCGAGGAATGGAGAATGAGTGAGATTAGAAATTAGTCAAGTCAGAAATTAGTTATCACAGTGGCAGTTAAGGTTGAGCAGTTTGGAGACAATATTATGTTGAATATTAAACAGGAGGAAAAGAGGAAGACCACAGAGAAAATTCATTGATGTAGTAAAGGAGGATATGAAGAGGGTGTGCGTGCCAGAAGAGGATACTAGGGATAGGCTGATATTCAATTCAATTCAGTTCAATTCAATTTTATTTATACAGCACCAAATCACAACAACAGTTGCCTCAAGGCACTTTATGTTGTAAGGTAGACCCTACAATAATACACATAAAGAGAAAAACCCAACAATCATATGAGCAAGCACTTTGGCAACAGTGGAGACGAAAAACTCCCTTTTAACAAGAAGAAACCTCCGACAGAACCAGGATCAGAGAGGGGCAGCCATCTGCCGCGACTGGTTGGGGAGAGAATAGAGATGATATTGAGGTAGATGAGCCCAGTGGGGGCAGCCGAAAAAAGAAGATTATGTGGCAATATTCTGCAGGGTCCTGATGAATAACATAGTTTTGTGACTTAAGTTATTGTTAAAGTAAAGTGTTAAGCAATTATTATATAACATTTCCAGGCAAAGCACTAACAAGGCTACTTGTGTGCTTGCATTTGACTTGCTGAGACGTGCCGTGTCATTGGATATAATGCTAGATCACTACTATTGAACTATAATGCTGCTGTTTCTGGCACCTTGTTTCAGTATATTCAGAATTTAAAATATCAGAAGCTCATTAGAAAATAAGGATGGACCATGTCATTCATTTACATACACTCATAAAAGCTGCGAACACCAATAAGTTCTTCAGTTTTTTTTCAATAGCCTCAGAATTTTTTGTTTACTATCCTTTGTTTAATTTTCTTGAAATACTGTGATCTATTTTTGAGACTCGAGATATCTGCTCTTGTTAATAAATAATCCAAAACACATAACACACAAACACTTATCACAACTTAATAGCCTGAAATGCAGCCTCAAATACAAACAATGTGGTACTCTCTACCTTTAAAATTTTTTATTGTTGTTGTTTATATCCAAATTTTGGATGTCTGTGACACCAAATACACTTTTGTAACCCAACTTGTCCACTTAATGCAAAGACACTTTACTTGGAAATCACTGTTGAGGGCAAAGTCAAGTTATGGTTACTTAGATGAATGACCCACAAAATCAAACCAAACTTTATTTACCTGTACATTTATTGCTACTACAACAGATTATTGACAAATTAGACAAGCTATACTCAGAATAACTGAATCTTAACCCCTTAGCAGTCCTACAAATTTACAATTAGTCCCCTAAACCATCCAATGTACCGTGGGCGGTACGTCCGACTGCTAACAGGTTAACCTCCTAGGACCTGCGTCCACATATGTGGACATCACATTTTGGGTTATTTAGACCAAAATACTTAATTTTGCTCTACAAGGGCCTGATATCCACTTACGAGGACATTATACTGCTACTGTTCTATCAAAATTGTAAACAAATATCCTCATATGTGGCTCTTATTTTTCTTCAAAACAAAAATGAGGGGAAAAATCTGGTAATTCTTTGTTTTGACATTCATCGGGTCCCAATCAGCGCAATATCAAAGAGAAATTTAAAATGCTTGGCTTGGAAGAGTTAGGGTCTTAGGAAGTTAAACAAAAACTGGCAAAAAAACAGTCCCAAAATTTGTGCTTTTAGTGACAGTAAGTTTGAGGAAATGTATTTTTTCAGATAAAAAAACCCCCAGTTATAATGCATTTATACGATACTATGACAGAGCTACGTCTTCTGTATAAATCAGTGGGTTTATTTTTAATAATGTTCTAATATCATTTTAGTAGGATATCACACTCCTTTAAGAGATGACAACAATCAGCAAATATAAGTTTATAAAGGTTATCTCTCACTCTCCTATTTTAGTCTTTTTGTCTAAATTTAGTCTGATTTCCATCTGTTATGTTATAAAATGTATTGATCAATTGTTAAACTGTGAAGTATACACCCAGAAAGTTGAGATGTTCTTATGAACGTAGTGTTTTCAGTGCGAAAAACATTTCATCACTCATCCAAGTTTCCTTAGCTATTGGATTCTCCCCAACAAGGGTTGGAGAGAAAGGGAGTGGTGAGCTGAGTATTGATGATAATGAGTAACAGCTAGATGCAGTTTCCATTTGTACCCAGGCTGGTACAGGGGGGTCGTTGTGAACCCAATGTAAGAGTTTGCATGTTAGCTGCCCAATAGTAGTGTCTAAAATTGGGCAGACCAAGACCACCGTCAGTTTTAGAGGACTGAAGAATAGGCTTGCAAACTCTAGCTTGTTTCCCTCCCCATATGAAATGTGACAGAATCTTTTCTAACTTGTCGAAGAATGCTTTAGCAAGAAGAATTGGGACATGTTGAAAAAGATACAAGAATTTGGGGAGGACACTCATCTTTATCAGGTTAACTCTCCCTGCAACTGACAATGGTAGTGAAGTCCAACGGTCACAATCTTTCCCAACGTTGTCTAGTATAGGGATAGAAAATTCTCCCTCATCATTTTACGTATAGAAGAGGAATATCCCCAAATATTCAGATATCTAAATCCGGTTTCTATCCACTTAAAGGGCACTACTGAGTGGGGAAGAGCTCTGGCGAGGGAGTTGAGGGGTTGCAACTGCTTTTTTGATAATTGAGCTTATATCCTGACAATGTACCATATTGGTCCAGTATGTTAAAAAGCACCGGGAATGAGTTTAAAGGGTCAGAAATGTACATGAGCAAGTTGTCTACATAAAGGGAGAGTTTGTGAGTCACACCAAACCTTGTAAAGCCTTTAAATCTATCCTCTGAACGCAGCCATATTGCAAGAGGCTCGATAGCAATGGCGAATAAGAGGGGTGAGAGAGGGCACCCTTGCCTAATGCCCCTCTCAAGTGGAAAAGGCGAAGACAAGTTGTTGTTAGTACGAATACAGGTAGATGGGGAAGAATGTAGTAGCTTAACCCTGAGAATAAAGT
Organism: Pundamilia nyererei; assembly: GCF_000239375.1. Lineage (NCBI taxonomy): Eukaryota > Metazoa > Chordata > Actinopteri > Cichliformes > Cichlidae > Pundamilia > Pundamilia nyererei. The sequence goes on along the minus strand of NW_005187800.1, from coordinate 282,803 downwards.
CAACCCCCAAGCCAAACTTATCCATCACTTCAAAGAGGAAGCTCCACTCGACGTGGTCGAAGGCTTTCTCCGCGTCAAGAGATACCACAACCTCTGGAATTGAATTGCACGATGTATGGATAATATTCAAGAGGCGTCTTGAATTGTCATATGAGTGCCTGCCGGCCATGAACCCCGTCTGATCAGAGGAGATAATTTGTGGCAGAACACGTTGTAGCCTAAGTGCGAGAATTTTAGAAAGTATTCTAAAATCAATATTTAAAAGAGAAATTGGTCTGTAACTGCTGCACAATAGGGGATCCTTGTCTTTTTTTCAAGATTAAACAAATAGTTGCTTCGGACAAAGTCTTGGGTAATTGACATTTTGAAAAGGCTTCATTATACATATCTTTCAGCAATGGTACCATAAGGTCAGAATTGACTTTATAGTATTCTGCAGAGTAACCATCAGGGCTTGGCGATTTACCTGTGTTTAAGGATTTAATGGCTTCTTGTACCTCTACTACAGTAATTGGTCCCCCTAATCCCTTTGTCAGATCTCTATCTATTCTTGGAAAATGTATATTTTGGAGGGTTTCTTCTGATAGAGGGGGAGAGCTTGAAGTGTACAGATTGGAATAGAAATGAACAAATACTTCATTAATTCCCTCTGGGTCCGATATTATGTCGCCAGCAGCAGACCAGACCTTCGGAATTAGTTTGGAGGTTGCTTTGGCATGGGCTTGATAGGCCAGAAGTTTCCCTGCCTTGTCACCGGATTCAAAAAAGTGTTGCTTTGTCTTAATTAATTGAACCATAGCTGTTGCGTTGGTGGTTAAATTGAGACTGGCTTGAACTTTCACACATTCTGTATAGAGGTTAGGATTTGGGTTTGATGCATATCTGCCATCTAGATCTTTGATCTTATTCAATAAACTGGCCGTGTAAGATAACTCTTTCTTCTTTAAATTTGACACAAAGCCTATAAGCTGGCCTCTCGTGTAGGCTTTCGACGTTTCCCATAAAAAATTAAAAAAAAAGGAAAATGAATTAGTAGTAAGATTTGCATGTCGCCATGGATCCACAATCCCCAGCTGAGTTTTGAAAAATTCTAGGGTTTTAGCAGATTTATTCAAGGAACAGGCCTTAGTTGACGATCTATCCAGCAGAGTGTCCTGAACCAAGTTAAAGTCACCTCTTCATATAATAAGATGATAGTTTTCCAAATTTGGAAGTGAAGAGAAAAGTTTAGCTATAAAAGAATCATCGTCCCAATTCGGCCCGTACATGCTAGCCAGTATCACAAGTGAGCCCTGCAAGTTTCCTGACACAAATGTGAAACGGCCATCTGGATCAGCAATAACTTTATGTTGCTCAAACAGAATATTATTACGAATAAGTATGGCTGTCCCTCTAGCCTTGGCGTTAAATTTGGAATTATATATATTGCCAATCCAGTTTCTCTTGAGTCGCCTCACTTCACTTCTTTGTTGCAGAGATGTGTCTCTTGAAAAAAAAACACATCTCCTTTAAGCTGCTGTAAATGCGCCATAACTTTGTTAATTTTGGTTGCATTCTCCACACCTCTCACATTCCAGGAGACAATTCTAAGACCATTGATTGTGTTCAACATACCTTACTGTATTCAGGCAGGTTTTTGATTTGGCAAGTTGACAGTGGCCAGGGGAAGACTGGTGTCTGTACTTGAGGTAATAGACTGTGAACAGGAAAGGGAAAAAACAAAATAAAACCCCAGAACAAAAATAAAACATACATACATACATACACGAACGACATAAATTGGTCCTGGAAACCCCTGAAAACAAAACTTGCAAGTGTCCATTTCACAGCAGGGTATAAACATTCCCCTGCGAAGACTTCACCATCACAACTCTATCAAATTGCTGCTAAGGTCTCACTATGAAAATATACCTTGTCAATATTCTGCTAGAAAAATTGAGCAACTAGGATGTATCTTACTATACAAAAACGCACAGAAGAAAAACACAAAAAAGGGCAGGCAGAGATAGTGTTGTCCTCCATTTATACATGGCAGGAATCAAACTGTAGGAGAGGTAATAGGGGCGATCGTGGCTCAAGAATTGGGAATTCGCCTTGTAATCGGAAGGTTGCCGGTTCGAGCCCCAGCTTGGACAGTCTTGGTCCACTGCCCACTGGTGGTGGTGCCAGTGTCCGGCAGCCTCACCTCTGTCAGTGCGCCCCAGGGTGGCTGTGGCTACAATGTAGCTTGCCATCACCAGTGTGTGAATGTGTGTGTGAATGGGTGGATGACTGGTTGTGTAAAGCGCTTTGGGGTCCTTAGGGACTAGTAAAGCGCTATACAAATACAAATAAAACAATTTACCATTATCATTTAATAATAATAAAAGAATATGTGTTTGTATAAATTAAAACAGTATATACATATATGTGTACGTAGCAAACTAGTGAGCATGCCAACAGTGGCATTAGAACAATAGTATAAACAGGGGTATTGTAAAGGAAATCGAGAGAAAAACAGTGAAAAACAATGATGTTAGATTTACTCATACCATGCTGTCTTCTAGATATCAAACTAAAATGTCATGAGCCCTTCTACAGAAGTGGCAGGATCCAACTATGACCATGTTTTCAGATTAGGTCTCCAGAATGTTAGAACTCAGGGTTCAGTGTGAGGCGATGTAGCTCCGGGCGTCGCCTGGCAACGCCAGTCACTTCCTTTTCCCTTCGTCAGTCATAATGAACAGTTTGGCCGGGTAGTGAAGCTGAGGCTGGAGCCCATGGTCGTACAACTTCTTCATGACTCCGCGGTAAGCGGACTGTTGTTCCAGCACCTCAGGGCAGTAGTCCTCGACAATATGGATGGGGGTGTCCTTATATTTCAATTTACCCCATATTTCCCGAGCTTTGCACACAACGAGCTCACGGGTCTGGGAGCTATGGAAACAAACAACAACCGCTCGGGACTTTGCGTTGGGGCCTGGTCTTGCTACCAGCGCTCGGTGGGCTCGATCCAACTCCGGGGCCGTTTTCAAAATGTCCACTCCAAATATGTCCACAAGCATCTGAGAATAGAACACCGTTGGTCTGAGCCACTCAATATTTTCAGCGACCCCAAGAGGCGAATGTTGCGGCGGCTTCTGCTTTCAACGTTTCAACTTAGCCACCACGTCCTGGAGCTCTGCATTTGTAGCTGTGGCCGTAGTTTCCAAAGCCGTAATCCGTTGGTCACGGCTGTTGAGAATCACTCACTTTGTAGCGGGTAGTGAGAAAATTATTAAGTAGTTCTGATAAAAGTAGGAGCCCTGCGGAGAGAGACTATTCCGACATGCCATCAACCGGAAGTCGTATTCTAAATTGTTGACTCATTAAAGTAGCCACTTCCGGCAGATACAACAACTAAATACAGCTTTCTACAATAGAAATCAAATATTCTTTAGAACTGTTGCAGAAGTTCCCATAAATGTGTGGCACTTGTAGGTTGCTTTGCTTTCAGTCTTCTGTCCAGTTCAACTCAAACCAGCTCGATGAGGTATAAGTCTGAAGACTGTGCTGGCCACTCCATGTTAGTTTTGGGTCACTATCTTTCTGTAGGTTAAACCCCTGACCAACCAGGCACATGCCAGAAGGTATTGCACGCTGCTGCAGAATGCTGTGGTAGCTGTTTTGGTTCAGGGTGCCTCTCACTCTGTGCAAGTCACCGACCCTGGATCCAGCAAAACAGCCCCAGACCATCACACTTCCTCCTCCATGTTTGACAGTTGATACCACACACTGGGGAATCATCCTTTCACCTACTTGATGGAGAACAAAGATCCTGCATGATAACCCAGAGAAGATTTCAAATTTTGATTCACCAGTCCAAAATACCTTCTTCCAGTCTTCAGTAGGCCAGTAGCAATGTTTCATGGCCCAGGCAAACCTCTGTGTCTTATTTTGACATCTTAGCAGTGGCTTTCTTGCTGCATCTCGCCCTGTCAAACCTGCAGCTCGAAGTATTCCCTTCCCAGTTGAAACTGAAACTCACTTACTACACCCACTTTCAAGCTGTGCTTGAAGCTGTTGTCCTGTGAGCCACCTATCAAGCAAGCTGTTAACTCTCAGAAACTTGTCCTCTGATTCAGTTGTGGCTTTGGGTCTGCCTGACCTCTTCCTGTCAGAGCTTGCCCCAGTGTTTTAGTGCCTTTTGACAGTGAAAGAAACTGTACTCACTGACACCTTGATTTTCTTTTCAATTCCTCTTTAGGAAAGACCTAGATTTTTAAGTGTTGTGATGCTCTGTTTCCCTTTGGGATACACTGTTAAACATCCAAGGCTCAATTGAGAGCTACTGTGACAGCTGGGACAGCTACAGAAAAACTTTTCCTCCTTCTCTGGTGTGTTCCTCACCTGAGCGCGTGCTACTGTGCACAACCTGCGGGATTTCCACCCTCAAGAGACGAAAAAGGGGAACGAGTGCCGGCGTCCAGGTGAAACGGAGAAGGTACCGGAGGCTAGCTACTTGGCTGTGGGGTGACTCAGAATCAGAATCAGAATCGTGTTTATTGGCCAAGTATATGTGCAGACACATACAAGGAATTTGGTTCCGGTAGATGGTGGTGGCTCTCAAGCACAGCAATGTAAATCTCACACACACACACACACACA
>NW_005187800.1:274942-278078 GCF_000239375.1 Pundamilia nyererei | reverse complement strand
CATACACATACATACACAAAGCTGTGTAAACCAACTATAAATAACTAATCTAAACTTATATACATAAAATACAGAAATGAAATGAGGTGGAATGAATACTACAGAACATAGAACAATACTACACTCTCGGTGCCTGCGACCAGTTCCTCTCCTGTTGTTTGCTGGGGATGTTACGCCGTCGTCTGGGACCTGAGCCCCGTGGCTCGAAAGCAGTTTGCTCGCTCTGTGGCCATCATCCATTCTCCGTTTTGCTGATGACAGCTATGTCTGCTCATCAATCAAGGTTTTTCCCAGCTCTGGAGTTGCCAGATCCACATGTGTGCACAGGTGTTTCATTCAAGTGCCGCTGTGGTCAGCTGTAGATTTCGCAAATAAACAGTCATCAGTTTGGTTTGCCCTGCTTAACTTGGACTTGCTGCTGTTTATCAGGACAGAGTCACATGCAGACTGATGACCTCTGGTGGTGGTCAGAGGGTCCGGTGGAGCCTGTGTCCGGCAGCCTCGCCTCTGTCAGTGCGCCCCAGGGCAGCTGTGGCTACAATGTAGCTTGCTATCGCCAGTGTGTGAATGTGTGTGTGAATGGGTGAATGACTGAATGTAGTGTGAAGCGCTTTGGGGTCCTATGGACTAGAAAAGCGCTATACAAATGCAGGCCATTTACCATTTACCATTTTACCTCGGACGCCTTTTCTTCATTTGAGTCACAGATGATGAAGGTCGGTTCTCTGAAAACATGTTATTGTATTTTAATCTATCGACCGCCTGGACCTGCCGGGGTCTTTCTAACTGATTTAACGACCTTCTGACATCGATCATTAAACTGGAGAAGGTTGTAATATTGGGAGACTTCAACCTTCATATTGATGATGCATCCTGTAACACTGCTGCTGAGCTCATCGCTATCACTCAGTCTTTTAACTTTAAGCAGTATGTTTCTGGCCCCACACATACAAAGGGCCACACACTGGATCTTGTTTTCTCCCTGTGTTTAAATATACATGATGCATGTGTGGAGGATGTCCATATGAGTGGCCATAGTTGCATATTCTTTAATTTGTCATTTTACGTGGATCCTTCACCTCCTAAACTGATGATCCACAGGTGGATTATGAACCAGGATGCTGCTAGAAGGTTCTCTGCCATGTTTGACCCTCGCTGGCTCAAGATGACGTGGATTCACTTATTTTGTCTTTTAACAATCAATGTCAATCTATTTAAGATACAATGGCACCTCTGAAACAAAATGTTGTCCATTCCTCAAATTTCTTTCCCTGGAGAAATGAAAATATTCAAAATTTTAGGAGATATTGTCGCAAATTAGAACGTTAATGGAAGGCTTCCAAGCTTGAGGTACATAGGGTACATCTCAAGGAATCAATTTTCTCACTTAACGACATGATAAAAAAATGCCAGAACTGAATATTTTGCTGATTTAATAGCTTCAAAAAAGAACAATCCCAGAGTATTGTTTGATACAATTAAGAACATTGTCTCTCCTGATATTCCTCATGTACCAGTCTATACAAAATCTGATTGTAATGACTTTTTTAATTACTTTGTTAATACGGTCGCTGCCGTCAGTTTAAATATTTCTCCATCATCCTCTCAGTATCACATTGACACCTTGCTTACCTCTGATACCTGGTCCTCTTTTACTCCTGTTACCTTACAGGACATCAGTGCTGTGCTTGGTCAGACTTCAAGCCACCTTGATATGCTTTCTCCATCATTTTTCATTAGTGTGTTTGACTCTATTGGCCCCTATATTCTGGAAATAATTAATACTTCTCTTTATACTGGCTCAATTTCCAGCTATTTTAAACAAGCTATTGTTGAACCAATATTAAAGAAACCAAATTTGGACCCATCTCTTCCAAGCAGCTACAGGCCAATATCAAAATTACCATTGGTGCCAAAGATCGTGGAAAAAACAGTTGCAGAACAACTTAACAACTTTTTGGAGAAGAACAATGTTCTGGACATTTTCCAGTCTGGTTTCCGCAAATTACATTCCACTGAAACTGCTTTACTTAAAGTGTCTAGTGACATTCTGATGGCAGCAGACTCTGGAGAGTACACTGTTCTGGTTATGTTGGATCCCACCTCTACTTTTGATACTGTCGATCACAGTATCATGATAAACAGGCTGAAGGACTTGTTGGGATTACTGGTGTTGTTTTAAAGTGGTTTATGTCGTATCTATCTGAGAGATCTTTATAATCTGTATGAATCATGTGTTGTCTGAAACATCAGTTCTGCCTTCTGGGATACCTCAAGGATACCGATTCTCTTTTTGTTGTATATACTCCCTCTAGGCCAAATTATCAGACGTTACAATAATATTTCTTATCATCTCTATGCTGATGACATTCAGTTATACTGTTCTTTCAAAACTTCTGAGTTTTATAAATTTTCCTGTTTAAATAATTGTCTGTCAGAAATCAAACAATGGTTAAAGGACCATTTCCTCCAGTTAAATGCAGATAAAACCGAAACCTTGACTACTGCACCTGAACACATGCTTTCAGCTTTTTAGACCCTTCATTTCAGTTGAGTCTCAGAAACCTAGGTGTTATATTTGACAGTTCAATTTCTCTTGAGAAACACTCTAAACAACTTGTCTGGAACTGTTTTTATCATCTAAGAAACATTTCTAAACTCAGACTACTGGTGTCATAGCCAGAATTTGAGATGATTATTCATGCTTTTATCTCTTCTCGTTTGGATTATTGCAATGGTCTTTTTACTTGTCTCAACAAATCTGCTCTGGATAGCCTTCGAACTGTACAGAATGCCGCGGCAAGACTTTTAACTGGCACAAACAAGAGGTCACACATTACTCCAGTTTTGGCTTCCCTTCATTGACTGCCAGTAAATTTTAGGGTTCACTTTAAAATTTTAGTTGTAACTTTTAAAGCTCTGCACGGTGAAGCTCCCCAGTATATCTTTGACCTGGGGCCCGTTCTTCGTACCTCGCTAAGTAGGTTAGCTGGATTAGATTGTTGACGATTTCGCGTGATCTTGGATCGTTCGGTTCCCCGAAGCTCATCCGGGACTTGCTGCCATAGCAACAGAGCCGTAAGCGTAAACCTGCTCGGGAGCAGGTTTACTTTATGTAAACAGGATTAGATCGCGG
>NW_005187800.1:269155-271217 GCF_000239375.1 Pundamilia nyererei | reverse complement strand
TTTTTTGGGTTCATTGAGAACATGGTTGTTGTTCAATAATAAAATTATTCCTCAAAAATACAACTTGCCTAATAATTCTGCACTCCCTGTATACTGCAACATGGGAATCGAGCAGCTGTGATAGAATACAGCATGAATCAATGGTACAGAAGTGGGGGAAGCAAGAAGAATGAGTTGAATAAAGTTTGACTTATCTGACTGCTTTGTTTCTGTTAATGTGCCTTATAATCCCGTGCACCTTATGGTCCAAAAAATACCTATTTGACTTATTATTAGGCACGCTGCAGTTTAATGTTAGTGGATATTATACATAGTTATGCTCAGGATATGTCAGCCCATTTCCATTGGAAATGCCTTTTGGTTAAACTTTCAGCAAGGAATTTGCATTTGCATTGTTATATTTTTATATAGCTTTAATGCACATAAAAACAGCTGCTTGTTTAAGTAAAAATAAATTGATGGGTTTTTTTGCGCTAGTAAAGTTATGGAGTTATATTTTATGTTTGTTAACCTATTATAATATATTATAATTCAATTATATCGTCAGTTATATTGTTATCGCAACTTTTCAAATATATATTGTGATAAATATTTTTGGCCATATTGCTCTGCTCTAATACCTGGGATAGGTTCCAATCCCCTCCACAACCCTAATAATATAAAAGCCCATGATGGATGAATGCTTTAGTAAACAATTCTGCTAGTCTGTTGCAAATATTGTTATGGACTTGATTATTTTCATAGGCAGGTTTTTTTTTAAATTGCACATGAGCCAGTGGCTACCATCTTTGATCAGCGTACAAAAGTGTTTTTGTTAATTAAGACATTATGTCATAAGAAAAGTCTTATTAACATGTTTACCTGACACTTAAGTATTAATAGAGGAGACTGCTGTCTTACACATTTTTCATCTTCATTCAGAGCCCTCGTGTCCTATGGATGGAGGCATTGTGAGTCTTGATGTGAGCAGTTCTATTAGAATAAAAATGTCTCTTCATAGGATCAGTGACTCTAAACAATTTTTTGATTGATTGATTGAATGAGAGTTCTGTAGCAGCTCAGCCACAAGTCACACTAAGCTTATAAGATGTTCTGCTGTGACCAATTGAAGTTTACTTTTAGAAGTGGTGTTTGTTGTTTGGGCTGCCCCTCCTCCCTGCTGTACTCCACTCTGCATACCAAAAATCCACCATTGCTATTCTACATGTCAAGGTTTCAGATTCATGCACACTCTGTAATGTCTTGAAGTTGATTTGAGTCCAGCTGGCAAACTGAAGTAACCGGACACAGTTTAAAAAGGGATACACTTGTGTATTTCAAGATCCCACAGTTCACACTGCATGTCTATCCATCCATCCATCCATCCATCCATCCATCCATCTTCTTCCGCTTTATCCAGGGTCGGGTCACAGGGGCAGCAGCCTAAGCAGAGAAGCCCAGACCTCCCTCTCCCCAGCCACCTCCTCCAGCTTATCCAGGGGGAACACCAAGGCGTTCCCAGGCCAGCCAAGAGATATAATCTCTCCAGCGTGTCCTGGGTCTGCCCTGGGGCCTCCTCCCGGTGAGACATGCCAGGAACACCTCACCCAGGAGGCATCCTTGTCAGATCCCCGAACCACCTCAGCTGGCTCCTTTCGATTTGTGGAGGAGCAGCGGCTCTACTCTGAACCCCTCCCGGATAGCTGAACTTCTCACCCTACCTCTAAGGGAGAGGCCAGCCACCCTTCGAAGGAAGCTCATTTCCGCCGCTTGTATCCGTGATATCGTTCTTTCGGTCACTACCCACAGCTCGCGGCCATAGGTGAGGGTAGGGACATAGATCAAGCGGTAAATTGAGAGCTTTGCTTTTACACTCAGCTCCCTCTTCACCGCATACTGCAGCCGCAGCACCAATCCGTCTGTCGATCTCCGGCTCCCTTCTCCCATCACTCACGAACAAGACCCCGAGATACTTGAACTCCTCCACTTGGGGCAGGAACTCATCCCCGACCCGTAGTGGGCACTCCACCCTTTTCCGGCTGAGAACCATGGCCTCAGATTTGGAGGTGCTGATCCTCATTCC
>NW_005187800.1:267589-268749 GCF_000239375.1 Pundamilia nyererei | reverse complement strand
CACAAAACACATGTAGACTGGTTGGGCAAACTCCCATGCACCCTCAAGTATCCTCGAGAGGATAAAGAGCTGGTCCAGTGTTCTGCGACCAGGACGAAAACCGGATTGTTCCTCCTGTATCTGAGGTTCTACTAGCGGACGAACTCTCCTTTCCAGCACCCTGGCATAGACTTTCCCAGGGAGGCTGAGGAGTGTGATCCCCCTGTAGTTGGAACACACCCTCCGGTCCCCCTTCTTAAAGCTGGGGACCACCACCCCGGTCTGCCAGTCCAGGGATACTTCCACTGATCTCCACGCAACATTGTAGAGGCGTGTCAACCAGGACAGCCCTACAACGTCCAGAGCCTTCAGGAACCCGGGGCAAACCCCATCGACACCAGGGGCTTTGCCACCAAGGAGTTGTTTAACTGCCTCAGTGACCTCGCCCCCCGGAAATTGGCATTCCCTGCACACCCTCACTACGCGTTTAGGTGCACCGGGTCTGTCAGGTGTCCTACCCCGCCACCTGATCCAATTCACCACCAGGTGGTGATCAGTTGACAGCTCAGCCCTTCTCTTTGTCTGAGTGTCCAGAACTTCTGGTCGCAGGTCTGGTGATACAATTACAAAATCGATCATCGACCTGCGACCTAGAGCGTCCTGGTGCCACGTGCACTTATGGACACTCTTATGTTCGAACAAGGTGTTCGTTATGGACATTCCATGTCCCAATTACCAGTCTTGGTAGCCGGGGATCAGTCCGCCAGGGCCTCCGCTCCTGCGGGAGGATGGGCCCATGTCCCCTTTTTGGGCTGTGCCCCATGGACTAAGGCCCAGCCACCAGACGCTCGCCCTCGGGCACCCTCCCCAGGCAGGGTAAACTGTTCCCTCCATGTTTTTCTCATAAGGGTCTTCTGAATTGCTCTTTGTCTGGTCCCTCACCCAGGACCAATTTGCTATGGGAGACCCTACCAGGGGGCAAAAGCCCCCAGACAACATAGCCCCTGGGATCCCTGGGACACGTAAACCCCTCCACCACGATAAGGTAGCGATTCACTGAAGTAACTGGACACAGTTTAATTCATCGTATTTCAAGATCCCACAGTTCACACTTCATGTTAGGGCTGAACGATTATGGAAAATAATCTAATTGCGATTTTTTGCCCCAATATTGCGATTGC
>NW_005187800.1:251671-266369 GCF_000239375.1 Pundamilia nyererei | reverse complement strand
GCAGCCCATGAATTTGGACATGTCCAGAGTATAATCGCAGCCTTTGCGGTTAGAAAATTGCACTTGATCATGTCGCGATATTATCGCAAATGCGATATTATCGCAAATGCGATATATCGTTCAGCCCTACTTCATGTCAGGTTAAAAGAAGTCTGTAGATGTCTGTGATCACACTGTATTGCGGCATAAATCAGTACAAGGGTATGACACCTTTTCTAAAGCTTTGTGTGCCCCAGAAGCACAATACAAGCCATAATTGTGAATTGGAAGAAGGGAACATATGCACTTTTCATAAATTTCCAGGTAAATAACTAGACAACATGGGTTTTGGTCAGTGAGTTTAAAGAACATCCCACTGCTAAATTATACCAGCTTTTTTTGTGATGGTACCATACCAAAACAAGGCTATAAACTATACAGCTTAATGTTATTGTTGAATCCATGCTGTTATTGTGTGTAGGATCCTGGCCACTGTGGGGGCTGACTTTGATCTGAGAACATTGAGGGCGGTGAGAGTGCTGCGACCACTCAAACTTGTCTCCGGGATTCCAAGTAAGTCCACTTCACATTTTAATACATGTGCTGTCTGTGCTAATGGTCATGATGTGGTTAGCATGTTACAGCATTATAATAGGTTAACAAACAAACAACTACTATACTGCAAAAACATCTGTTCTGAAGATAAATTGCAAAATTTCACAGCTTTTTAATTTTAGTGGTGTATACCTTAAGCCAGTGTACTATACAGTGTATAGGAGTACTGTGCTACAGTGTATATGAGCATTTCTATACAGTATATTGAAGTACATCCATACAGTTTATAGGAGTGCACTTTTAGTGCCAAGAGCCGCACTCAAGAAAAACATCTGGCGTAAAAATAGGAGGGGGTCCACTTTCCCTCTTGGGGGAATACTCCTATAGGTTTTAAATCTGGGACTCTCCACCATTTGACCCTAGAACTTATGAATCTTCTCGGATGACAGGTGAAACGTCTTCCTTAGATTAACAAGTAAATATTTTTCCTTAGCACTACAGTTCCTCTGCATCTTTTGGACAGAGGCAAAATGACAAGGAGACTTGGTTGTAAAAGAAAAATTCAAAGGATATTGTAAATATCTAAGGAGCTTGGAAAGAAAAATGACTGGAGTTCTTTATGTTTCTCAAAGACTTTTCAATAGCAATCACGTGATCAACAGTGGGTCCACGACCCTCTTAAGGGACAACTTCCACTAGGGCTTGAATACCTGCGACTCTTCATCATTTGGTCTTAGAACTGAAGAAGCTTATCGGGTGAGAGGTGAAACGTCTTCAAGAAACTTAAAGAAGTCCAGTCACTTTTCTTTCCATGCTCCTTAGATTATCATGACTGAATGACTGAGAACATACACAGAATTACTGCAAATATATTTTGATAGCATTATGGTATGCTTGTATGTTACATTACATATGCAATCAATCTTGGCTATGGCTAATCTTACTTCTCTTGCTTTGCCTCAGGTCTTCAGGTGGTTTTAAAGTCCATCATGAAAGCTATGGTACCACTGTTGCAGATTGGCCTGCTGCTCTTCTTTGCCATCCTCATGTTTGCCATCATCGGCCTTGACTTCTACATGGGGAAATTTCATCGCACCTGTTTCCGGATTAACACAAGTGAGCAAATGTTATAGAACCTTAACCATTCCTATGTGTTTTTTAATGAAGATAAGGGGTTGAGTGACACATTTTGAATTCCCCCCATATAAACAAAAATATGATTGTAATAGAAATTATGCAGTGAAGCAAGCTCCAACAGGAGAACGAACAATTAATTGTAAAATATGTTCCCTGTGATGTGTGTGATATTCTTTTATATCATCAGTCAGACTTTCTCTTACATAAATTTAAAGAATAAAATCCAAATAATCACATTGTCCATCAGAATCTGTGAGCTGTCGGCTTTCAACCCCGACCGCGTGTCTGTGTACGTGCTGCCGGGTGAGAAAGCCAACATCTCACTGATTCTGATGTGTTTGTCCGTGCTTTGTGTTTATGTCTTTTTGCGGAATCCGTTTACCTGCTCTCGTTTGCTGTTTTAGCTGTTTGGTGGTTGTTGAAATTGTTTTGTGAGGTTTAGCCTGAGATTCTGGCGTTTCTGGTAAAACACATTTATATTTAAAAATTGATTCAGGATTTTAATGAATCGATATTGCTTTATTAAAGCTAAAATCGATTTTAATCAATAAATTGATTATTGAAACCCACCCCCTATATTTAAACCTTTTGTTTTCTTCTCCCCAGCCTCGCAATCTCCCTCATACCCAGCTGTGTGGTCCCCTGTGTGCCTCTTCGTTTAGAGTTATTCATGTCCCAGTATATTCTTTTCCTTGTGTCAGCAATAAAGCAGTTTTGGAGTTACTTTCCACGTCTTGGAGTCTGCATTTGGGTCCACATCCTGCATGCCACACAGCGCACTGTGACAATTTCTAAAAAAATACCTTAGTCTGTCAATGTGTGTCTTTGTGGTTACAGGTGAGCAGACTGCAGATTTCCCCTGTGGCTATGAAGCTCCAGCAAGGACCTGTGCCAACGGCACTGTCTGTAGGGAGTATTGGATTGGACCCAATTTTGGCATTACCAATTTTGACAACATCCTCTTCGCTGTTCTCACCGTTTTCCAGTGTATTACAATGGAGGGATGGGTGGATATCCTCTACAATGTGAGTCCAATTGTGGGGACATAAAAAAAGATCTTTGGCCATATATTTTGTTGGTTTACCTCAGGGCAGCAGTATCATAATTTTATTGTGTTAAAAAACATATGTACATGTGTATACAATACAGGGTATTATATCAGCGTCAGAATAGGCATTCACTGATTACTACACAGCACTAAAAAAAAAAGCCCACAATAAGTGTTACTTGAGAAAAAATGTTCCCATGCAATCTGGGGCTATAATTATATTTCACATAATTCTTACACGATAAAACACAGTGAGCTATGTTTTGTTTGGCAAACACTAAAAAAGCATCACATGCAGTATGATATATAGGTATAGAAATTGATAAGAATTTAGTGATTCTGATTCCATTATCGATATCATGTACTGACTGATTCCGTATCAGTTTTCTTGTCGATTCTCATTGGGTTCTGATTGGCTCCACTTTGAGAGTCACCAGTTTATTTAGAAGTAAAACATGAATATATCTAAAGTAATGTGACTTTGGTAGATCATGTTTTTCACAAAGGAATTTAAATGACAAAACCATCTTTATTAAAGAGATCGCTAAAATAAATCAGTCCTTTTTTATTCCAATCCATAAATGTCTGGGATGGCACAAAAAGATGATTAGATGTTACTGGAGAGAAATTAAATATCCAAATTAAAGTACTTTCCAAATTGGCGCCAAATCTTTATAAAATTTTGGACCACCAGGCACACCAATATTTAGCTGAAGAGGGGCAGTCAAAATTGAAATAGGTGAACTGTTGTTTTTGGTTCCATATTTACCCAGACAGGTCCCTCTTTATCTGCAAACCTGGTAATCCATTATGTTAACTTAAAAATATAAACTGCCCAACAATAGAATACACAATTAGGCAAACCTAATCCTCTCCAAACATGACTTCTTTATTCGTGCAGGTTTTTTATTCCATGTAAATAAAAGAAATATTGCAATCTAACTGGAAGAAAAATAGGAATCATTTTAAATAAATACAGAAACCTGGGCATTATAGTCATTTTTACTGTGTTTATCCATCCTGCTAAGGACAATAGCAATTTTGACCACCTATCCAGGTCATTTTTGGTTCCTCCTAAGTAGGGCAGGACAATATGCCCAAAAATATTTATCACGATATATATTTGATAATTTGAGATAATGATATAACTGACTATATAATTGACGCGAGACAATATACTTTACAACTCCACAACTTTATTAGTGCAAAAAAACTTCATCAATGTATTTTCACTTAAAGAACCAGCTGTTTTTTATGTGCCTTAAAGCTATATAAAAATGTAACAGTGAAAATGCAAATTCCTTGCTGACAGTTTAACCAAAAGGCATCTCCAGTGGAAATGGGCTGACATATCCTGAGCATAACCATGTATAATATCAACAATACTTAAAAGAGGTTATACACACACAAAGCTGTAATATTATGTTGAAGCACAATACGTATTACTCCGCGAAGCTCCCAACTACGGTAGACATAATGCTTTGACAATCCATCAAGCGGTGCGGCTTTGTAGCTTAGCAGCGTCGTACGAAAACATTTTTTGACAGATTTTTGAGTGCCGTGTACCAGATAAAATCGGTTCTGTAATAGCGCTAATAACAACGGCCAGCTTGCATGCTCTACCAAAAAATGTGCTTTGATGTGTATCTGACGGATGAAAGCCAAACCAGTTCCATACCACTGAAGTTGCACCATTTTTACAAACCAATTCTGGTTCATCTGTTTCATTCAACAATCTGCTTTCCCCCTTCTCATTCTCTGTCGCCGCCATGCTTTTTCCGCCATGTGCGTATGAAAACAAAGTCTTTTACCTAGTCTTTTACATATTCTATTGCGATATTTCATTTTCTTATCATTGCCTAACATTATACCGGTATTACCGTGAACTGTATGATATGGCCCAGCCTTACTCCTACAATAGACTTGTAATTGTATGGATGCATAGAGATGATTGAACCAGTTATTTCTAATCCCTGGGAGGTAAATTTATCCTTTTTCAATTTTAAAGGGCAAATTTCTATAGTTGATTTACCTTGCTAAATTATTTATTTTGAAACAGATAAAGAAGTAGGACATGCCACTAATTGGATCTAATATTAGCAGAAGTAGATCATCTGTATAAAGCAGAATTTTGTGGTTTACCTTGACCCTGGACAGTAGTCTTAATCCTACTGTCTGATCTAATAGCGATTGCCAATGGCTTGATTACAAACAGATAAGGAGCACAGCAACAGCCTTGCATTGTACTGATGCAGCCATAGGTACTGAGTATAAAACTGTAATCCAGCTATCAAATTTTGGCCCCAATCTAAAATGTTTTAGAAGTATAAATACGTAAGTCCATTCTATTTTGTGAATGCCTTTTCAGCATCAACACTTAGAACAACTTCAGACTGTGTTGCTGAGTGAGGGGAGGAACTGAACTACACTGAACAGGGTCCTTATCTTTTTTAAGTATGACTGAGATTATGGCCTGAATAAGTGTTTTTGACTACTTTCCGTTTTCCAGGGATTCATTATACACCGTAAAAAAAAAATCCTAAAAAAACCAGTAATTTCTGGGAAGTGGGGCGCTAAAATAATACCAGAAAATAACAGAAAATAACTTTTTCATGAAAATACAGTTATTTCCAATAATTACAATACAGTTTGTTGCCCTAATTTTACATGCGATTTTGCCCCTTTTCAAGTGCTTTTAAACATTAAATTAGGAACATTTTAATGTGATTAAACAATGAACTTACCTATAGACAAGGTCAATGAATGCGGCAATATGAATAATAATACTTAAATGTACAGAAATATACAGTTAACAGTTGGTTTAAATAATAATGGATTGCATTCATATAGCGCTTTTTGAGACCCTCAAAGCGCTTTACAATTCCACTTTATAATTCCCCTCTGACCATCACCAGTAGGTGGTAGGTGAAGTGTCTTGCCCAAGGAGACAACGACCGCGAGTGTCCGAGCCGGGGCTTGAACTGGCAACCTTCTGATTACAAGGCAAACTGCCAACTCTTGAGCCACAATCACCCTAAATAACAAGAATAATAATAATTATTTGATGTAAAAAAAAGTTTATAAGAATCATTTTATATATTTTTCTCCATAGCATTACATTTGAATTTAACAGTTCAATCTTTCAAATAATGGAATAATGAAATTATGATACATTCGTGAATGTATTTTAACAAACTAAATATGCATATGTACAGACAAATACATTTTAAAAACAAGAAAATTATGTTCACAGTCTATTTATGTAAATTTAATGATATTCCAGAAGAACAGTACAGAACTGTAAAATACACAGTAAAATACTTTTATATTACAATTGTTTCTACAGTGTAAACTGATTTCAAAACAGGTGCGAGCTTTAAGGGTATTCCCTGTAAAACTCGATGGGAAATCATTATGTGCCTGGTGCACTGCCTGTTCGAGATAGCTTAATAGGATTACTTATTTCCTCAAGTGACAGTGGCTACTTTAAGGATGACTGAGCCTCTAGAGAGATTTTTGAATATCCAGAGAGTTGAGAAATAGGTCTGTTTCTGATGCATTACCCTCTACTTCTGATTGGTATAGGTTAGAATAATATTGTTTAAACCAATCATTAATGTCGTGATAGTTGTATGATATTAAGCCAGGATCCATTTCACTTCCTGTAATCATTTGCCCGGCTGACTTTTTTTTTAAAACCGAAGAACAAGAAGCCTACCTGCTTTATCTCCATGTTCACAATAAATCTGTCTGGATTTTAGTATATATTTTTTTCACCTTCTCCATCATAAGAATATTTCGTTCCATTTGTAGTAATAATTTTTCGTTGAACAGATCTGGTGTGGGTGAACCTCATGTCACCTATGGACATCTCCCATGTTCCTCACCAGCGTTTTAACATCCTCAGAGTGTACTTTATTCTTATATATGTAACTGATAATTTGCTCCTAATGTAAACCTTCATAGACTCCCACAGAATGTCCCTCGGCAGCTCCTTGATTTCATTAGTTTTCAAGATGAAATGTTTTGAATTATTTACATAGAAGTAGCTGAGGTTCCACGTTATCTGTAAAAATAAAATGGAATAAGTGGAAGTAGTTCCACGTGTGTGTGTGTGTGTGTGTGTGTGTGTGTGTGTGTGTGTGTGTGTGTGTGTGTGTGTGTGTGTGTGTGTCATTATTCATTGCAGGTTGGATATTGAATAAGTTACTGCTACTAATATAATACAAATACCTTTATTGATGGATAATGTATCTATCAACTTTAAACTGAAAAAGATTAGATTTGTCACGGCGAGTTGAGTGAGCCGTGTGGAAGAAAGAAAAGGAGGATCCAAATGCAGGCACTTGTAAAGGTGTGAGGGTGGTTTATTCAACACAAAATAAAAATAGGCAAACGGCAAAAGGAACAGAAGGCTATCTAAACTGAAAACAACTAAACTAGTGAACACAAACCAGGACATGAACATGAAGGAGGATACACAGCGGAGAATGACGACGGATGACAGCAGGGATAACACACAGAAGGAGCACGGTGGATACACAGACGGACCAGCAACTACAATAACAGAGGACGCGACTTAAATACACACAGAGAAACACAGGGCGATTACACACAGGTGGTGGAGTAATTAACGGGATGAGACAAAAGGTAAAACTAAACACATTCTCAAGAGACGCAGACCTTCACAATAAAACAGGAAACAAGACCTCACTACACAAAGACGCCGACTTGACACTGAGAGACAGACTGAATATAACACATGGAACCTAAATGCTAAACATGACACACAAATCCTGAAACACAAATAAACAGAAACATGGAACTCTAACAATAACAATCATCGTAGCCTCAGAGAACAAAACAATCATTCAAAAATAAACCAAAACATAATAATGGATTGGATTTATATAGCGCTTTTCAAGGCACCCAAAGCGCTTTACAATACCACTATTCATTCACTCTCACATTCATACACTGGTGGAGGCAAGCTACAGTTGTAGCCACAGCTGCCCTGGGGCAGACTGACAGAAGCGAGGCTGCCATATCGCGCCATCGGCCCCTCTGGCCAACACCCATTAGGCGGTAGGGTAAAGTGTCTTGCCCAAGGACACAACGACCAGGACAGAGAGCCCAGGGATCGAACCGGCGACCTTCCGGTTACAGATGCGATTCCCAACCCCCTGAGCCACGGTCGCCCCATAAGAACACAAAACGCAGGGTCGAAACTGACCCAGAACCGTGGCAAGATTGGTGTATGGCTGTAGTCACTGTGATTGTCTGCTTTCTGTATTAAAGTGGACCAACTGTATGGCTGACGGGCCACATGTAGGTCTTTGGTTCTCTCTGAACAACTTGCATGTAAGTAATTAAGTATACATCTTAGAGTTTGTTGCAGTTTAGCCACTAAACAGTCCCCATCAGAAAAGGGTCTTTTTTTGTATTTTTTGGAGGGAACTCATAGTACTCACAGTATGCCGCCAGCTGCTTAGACCTCTTCTCTCCAGCCCCGGTGCCTACTGAAATAGGGAAGGCATGATTAGATGATGTTCACCTCCTCTGACAGCAGCCTCCCACTGACACCACACCTTGAATCCACTGCTCCACCACTCCTCTGCAACTAAGCCACACCCCATCACAGCTATCCCCCCAAAATGTGAGCTCACATTAAAAAACAAATTGAAAAAAATAACAAAATGAAATGTGAAAAAGTTTACCCAACAGCAACTGAAGTAATTGTTTTCTAGATTATATTATCAGTTGTGGAAAATTATGACCTCTTGTTCTATAGAATCTTTCTTCAGTTCTTTGAATGTTGCGAGTATTTGGTGATACAAAACAATGTAACAGCATTTCAATCTGGTTAAGGGAATGAATTGCAACACCTTGATTATTTTCTTTTCTAGCAATTGTGTTATAGGTTTGCTGGTGTCCTTGGGATCTTTAATCTCTTGCTTGACTCAATTTTTCCCAAATATCCTCACATTTGAATAGCTTGGTATACAGAAGATGCAAGCAGTGCTAGCCAATAGATTCTCCTTCAAAGAAAAAGTTTAGCCTTTCTTCTTAGTTATAAACTTCTACACCTCATAATTGTAGTTCATTGAAGAAAGAGTCAGGACAAAAAGTCACTTGTTAAGAAAAAAAAATACTAAAACGGTTTAATTACTAATGTAGTTTCTAACAGGGAAAGGGAGTGATTCTGGACATGCGCATTTTAAAAAAAACAATTTAGTTTTTAAATGTGGAAAAGGCCTAAGACTGTGATCCTATACACCACGGGTGTCAAGCTCCAGTCCTCAAGGGCCAGTGTCCTTACTTCTGGTTTTATGTATTTGTCATTTATTTGTCATTTTCGTATTTTCTACTGAGTAGGGTGTTTTCTTCAGTATACTTGCACAGGCAAGTAATTCTATCCATTTGACAAGTAATTCAAAACTACAAGTCCTCTGAGATGACCGCGACGCCACACTGCCCCTTTGTTTACAGTCGAGATCAGCTACTGGGACTTCGGCAGTTTAGCCACACTGGCGTCCCCGCTGGCGTCCCCGCTGGCGTCCCCGCGGTGATCAAAAGGATTTACCACGGCTGCAGAGCCGAGAAGGCACGACAACTGAAGAGAAAAAGATTTCGTCCTGCTCTCCCGTCAGTAGTGACTGGTAACGTCAGACCGATTGCTAAATAAAATGGACAAGCTCGTGACGCTAACGAGGACGAAGAAACTTTTCTGAGAATGCAGTGTTGTGTTTTTCACAGAGACATGGCTGCTAACACGCTGCAGGCTTATGACATCATCAGCTCTGCGACAGCAGACCTTCTGAATCGAAGCCCCTCCGTGTTTGTGGCTGTAATGGGCAATTTCAACCACACTAACCTCTCCACTTTTTTACCTACATTCAAGTATTATGTGGACTGCAAAATCAAACACTAGACCTGTTTTATACCAATGCTACTGAGGCATTCACCTCCATCCCTCTCCCTCCTCTAGGCAGGCCTTATCACAACCTTGTCTACCTCCAGCCCCTTTACAAACCTGCCATTTAGAGACAACCTCCAGCCATAAAAACTGTTAGACTTTTTAGGGATGCTTTGAGTCAACAGACTGGGATTTTCTTTATGACTTTCATGGGGACAATATAGCTAATCTCACAGGCTGTGTTACAGATTATATTAATTTCTGTGTAGACAAGGTGGTTCCCAAAAAAACCATTTGCTGCTTCTCCAACAATAATCCCTGGGTAACCAAAGACATCAAAGCTACACTAAACAAGAAAAAGAGAGCTGTTAGAAACGTGGACAAAGAACAGTTGAACCTGGTGCAGAAGGAGCTGAAAGCCAAGAGTGCTGAGGGAAAGGAGTCCTACAGAAGGAAGCTGGAAAGCAAACTCCAAGAAAACAACACCAGGGAGGTGTGGAACGGAATGCGGGCCATTACTGGCCAGAGACAAAAGACAGGTGTGGGAATGGAGGGGGACGTTGAATGCACATTCAACAACAACCTAAGTCTGCACTTCAATAGGTTTGATTGCCCTGCGTCTCCTGTCTCCACTCCTAGCTCTTCCCATATTTTCCTCCCCCCTCTCCTCCCCCCTCAGCCTGTCTCACTCTGTCCCTTTCAGCAGATGACATCAAAAGAGAACTGGGCAGACTCCAGTCCAGTAAAGCTGCAGGCCCTGATGGTGTCAGTCCCAAGGTGCTGTGCGTGGAGTTCTACATCGGATCTTCAACATGAGTCTGAACCTGCAGAGGTTTCCATCACTCTGGAAGACATCCTGCCTGGTCCCTGTCCCCAAAAAGATCAATCTGTCGACCCTCAGTGACTGCAGGCCAGTGGCTCAGACTTCACATGTTATGAAGATGCTGGAGAGACTCATTCTGCGTCCGCTGGTGCAGCCTTGGCTGGACCCCTGCATTTTGCTTATCGACCCCATATCGGTGTGGAAGATGCCATCATCTACCTGCTGGACCATGCTTATTCTCATCTGGACATTGTTGGGAGCACTGTGAGGGTCATGTTCTTTGACTTCTCTAGTGCTTTTAACACAATCAGACCATCACTGCTGGGGAATTCGCTCACAGAAATGCAGGTAGATGCCCCACTGGTAGCTTGGATCACAGACTATTTAACAAGTCTGTTAAATAGGGTGAAGAGCTGCTGGTCGGATAACATCCTGAGCAGCATGGGGGTGCCAGAGGGGAAGGTCCTGTCACCCTTCCTTTTCACCCTCTACGCATCTGACTTCAGGTACAAGTCTCAGTCATGTCATCTGCAGAAATTCTCGGATGACTCTGGGCTGTATCAGGGACGTACAGGAGGAGGAATACAGGAATGTGGCGGACAGGTTTGTTGAGTGGTGTGAGCTATCTACAAACTATCTACAACATAACATCATAAAAACAAAGGAACTGATCATGGACTTTAGGAAGCCTGCTCCTCCTCCTACCCCTGTTCCCCATCAAAGGGGCTGAGGTCGTGGAAGACTACCGGTACCTGGGGATACACATTGACTGTAAACTGGACTGGTCCAAGAACACTGAATCGGCTGAGTCGGCTTTTCCTACTGAAGCGCCTCAGGTCCTTTAATGTCTGTAGGAAAATGACCATGTTCAATCACTCTGTGGTTGAGAGTGCTGTGTTCTTTGCGGCTGTGTGCTGAGGCAGTGGGGTGAAGACAGCTGATGCCAACAGGCTGAACAAGCTGGTTAAAAAGGCTGGTTCTGTCCTGGGTGTCAGACTGGAAATCCTGGTGGATTGTCTGAGAGGACAATGCTAAAAAAGCTCCTCAGTATCATGAACAACTCTTCTCACCCCATGTACGCCTCGATTATCAGAGCACACGCAGCAAAAGACTCATCTCCCCAAAATGCAGAACTGACCACCACAGGAAATCCTTCCTACCTGTGGCAATAACACTGTACAACTCCTCACTCTATAGATGACCTTTAGGATTAATATTAATGTAACTTTGTTTTATTTTTTCTCCCAGTATATGCTGCTACACTACTTTTTTAAATTATTTTTTTTTTGGTATTCATTTTGCACAAGTACTGCATGGCGCTGTGGTAGCTGTTTCAGTTCAGGGTCCCTCTCACTCTGTACAAGTCACCGACCCCAGACCATCACACTTCCTCCTCCATGTCTGACAGTTGACGCCACACACTGTGGCACCTACTCAAAGACATACAAAGTGATGAACTGAAGACTTCAAATTTTGATTCATCAGTCCACAATGCCTTCTTCCAGTCTTCAGTAGTCCAGTGGCAGTGTTTCATGGCTCAGGGAAGTCTGTTTGTCTTATGCTTAGCAATGGCTTTCTTGCTGCATCTCATCCTGTCAAACCTGAAAGTTGAAACTAAGACTTACTTACTATGACCACTATCGAGCTGTGCTTGAAGCCGTTGTCCTGTGAGCCACCTGTCACGCAAGTTGTTGACTCTCAGAAACTTGTCCTCTGATTCAGTTGTGGCTTTGGGTATCCCTGACCTGTTCCTGTCAGAGTTTGTTTCTGAGTGCCTTTTGATGGTGAAGGAAACTGTACTCACTGACACCTTGACATTCGTGAACCGGACCTGTAGGTGATTGTAAAGCAGAATCTTGTAAAGAACAGAGCCCACCTGGCTTGTCGGGCGTTTAGCCGTTTAGCCGACCGGATGTATTCGAGGTTCTTGTGATCTGTCCATACTACAAAGGGTTCCGCTGCGCCTTCTAGCCAGTGGCGCCACTCCTCCAGGGCGAGTGTGATTGCTAGCAGTTCCCGGTCCCCGATGTCATAGTTCTGCTCTGCGGGAGAGAGACGACGGGAAAAGTAAGCGCAAGGGTGGAGCTTACCCTATTGTTGTTGGGAGAGAATGGCTCCAACTCCTATATCCGAGGCGTCCACCTCTACAATAAACTGCTGCTTGAGATCCGGCTGCCTGAGGATGGGACCCGAAGCAAAGCGTTTCTTTAGCTGCGTGAAGGCCTCCTGGGCTCGATCATCCCAGCAGTAAGGTACCTTAGGGGAAGTTAGCGGCAAAGCAATCTTACTGTAGTCACGAATGAACCTCCGATAAAAGTTGGCGAAACCCAGGAACCGTTGAAGCTGCTTACGATTAGGTGGAGTGGGCCAGTCCAAGACTGCTTGTACTTTAGCTGGATCGGCTCTTAAATCGCCCCGGTCAATGATGTAGCCTAAGAATGACACAGTACTCACATGAAACTCGCACTTTTCTCCTTTAACAAACAGGCAATTCTCCAGGAAGCGTTGCAGGACTTGTCTGACATGGTGTACATGATCAGAGAGAGAGCGGGAGAAGATGAGAATGTCATCAAGGTACACAAACACAAAACGATTGATGAAATCATGGAGCACATTATTTACTAGACCTTTAAAAACAGTGGGAGCATTAGTTAGTCCAAACGGCATGACCAAGTATTCAAAATGGCCCAGGTGCGTGTTGAAGGCTGTTTTCCACTCGTCTCCCTCTCTTATCCTGACTGAGTGGTAAGCATTTCGCAAATCGAGTTTAGTGAAGATGGTCGCCCCCTGCAGGAGTTTAAAAGCGGATGACAAGAATGGCAGAGGGTACTTATTCTTAATGGTGATGTTATTGAGGCCCCGGAAATCAATACATGACCAGAGGCTTTTATCTTTCTTAGTCACAAAGAAGAACCCAGCAGCCACAGGGGATGAAGAGGGGCAAATCAATCCATTAGCCAAGGATTCATTGATGTACTTCTCCATGCATTCACGTTCAGGTTGAGAGAGGCTGTACAAGCGACTAGTGGGAAGGGGTGCACCTGGGAGCAAATCAATACTGCAAACGTACGGGCGGTGAGGAGGAAGAAAGCGGGCTCGGTCCTTACAAAACACTTGGTTGAGATCATGATACTCCGACGGAATGGCTGAAAGGTCAGGGGACTAGTGTGGTGGTGGGTTACATGATGTTTTTACAGGAGTAGCAGCTTTAATGTTTTTCCTCTACACCCCCCCAATTTTTTTGCACATGTCGAGGAGCGTGTCAGGCTACATTTCACTGTGTGTTATACTTAACTACTTATAACTATGCATGTGACAAATAAAGAACCTTAACCTTAACCTTAACCTTTTAAACAGGTCATGTGACATTCCTCACCCCACCCCAGAACCCTCTCCTCTTTCCAGTCGAGTACGGGGTTATGCTGGCGCAACCATAAAAATCCCAGCACTAAGGGTGTGAGAGGAGCTTGAAAAACATAAAACTGTAACATTTCACTGTGATTACCAGATAGAGTTAGGGACACGGGTTCTGTAATAAGAGTTATATTGGGAAGACGCTGACCATTTAAAGTGGTAACCTGCAAGGCGTGGGGCAATGCTTGTGTGTTAACTTTGAGTTCAAGAGCCAGGGAAGCATCCATGAAACTCTGCTCCAGTCAAATCAGCTACTGAAGGGAGTGGGAGGCAGAGTGGACAGTCACTTTAGCAGCTAGCATGAAACGTGGAGGAGAATGTGAAAAGGAGACCTCGCCCACCCGTACCCTCCTTTCTACCGGCGGACATGGTCTTTTGGCCGTGCTGGACAGACAATGGCGATATGGCCCTTGCGGCCGCAGTAAAAGCACTCACCGGCCCTCCGTCGGCGGGCTCGTTCCTCCGGGGAGAATTGGGAGCGTCCGATCTGCATTGGTTGCTCATGCTCATCGCCGCGATCCACATCCCGATCTCTACCTCCGCTTCCGCTAGAAGCTGTCTCCGCTCGCCCCACGGGCCTCCGGGAACTGTAGTTGCCGGTGCAGCGATGCGCCCTCATATGTTCATCTACGTTCACACATAAGGTTATCACCTCCGACAGGGTTTTCTCATTATTCTCTCATTAGTATTTCACCCTTGAGTTCATCACAAACATTGTTTATGTCATGCGGCGGCTGTGTGAAGGCAAGAGAGGACCCAAATGCACGGCTCTAGACACACGGGGATGAACTCAAAGGCAGGTCTTTATTAACAGGAACATAAGAAG
>NW_005187800.1:246170-250187 GCF_000239375.1 Pundamilia nyererei | reverse complement strand
TCCCAGGTCATTGGTGTAAAAGTCCAAGTCAAGTCACAAGTCTTAGAACATTTTTTCAAGTCAAGTCTAAAGTCATAAAATTAATGACTCGAGTCTGACTCGAGTCCAAGTCATGTGACTCGAGTCTGACTCGAGTCCAAGTCATGTGACTCGAGTCCACACCTCTGATAAGAAGTCATACAAAAACTATACTGGGAGCAACTAAAGCTGAGGCGCTGGGAAGACACGGGAAATGCACACAACCTAGAGGGACGACGCAACACAGAACAAAGGGACACTCTGACATAAATACAAGAAGGTAACGAGGGAAGTGGGAACACACGGGGAACACAGCTGAAGACAATTACTCATGACCGAGCAGGGAGGACACGAAACTGAAAATACTGACACCAAGATGTGGACCTTAAACACAACACAGTACACAGAGATGAGCACAGAGAGAGAGAGGCAGAGAACAAGGATGAATACGAGGGGATGACGAGAACACAGAACACAAAGGACGGGAACACGGTACCAGAACAAACACCACAATAAAAGCATGGACACAGGGGGAATCCAAATACCAAACCAAACAATCCAATGGACATAAGGAACAAAATACAAAACTACAGGAAAACTAAGAACACTGGGTCAAAATGACCCAGGACCATGACAGTTTAATAAAGTACTTATCAACGTGGGCTGCCCCCATCCAGTCTCCTCAGCCAGTGTCCAAAACTCCTCAGAGAAGTCCGCCATACACCGTCTTCCTTGTTTTAAGTTCAGCAAACAGTGACCCGCTGCTTGATATGATATAATTTTGACTCTCATTGTCTTCTATAAAACCAAAAAACTTCCACACAGGGGAATGAGAACCTTTTCTTGGAATTAATTTTACAGTTGGGTTTTCATTCTCACTGCCATCAGTGAGCTTTTCCTCTGCGCTCACTGTGTTTTCTACCCTCAGGCAGTTTCTCTCACGTGCTCTCCGTTGTTTTTTCCTGCCAGCTGGCTTCTGAATCACGTGGTATAAGGCTCCGCCCTTGTCATTTGTTGAGCAGGAAGAGTGAGCGCTTGTTTTCTTGCAGATTATGTCCCGGATCAAAATGCCGTACAATCGTCACTTTTTTTTTTTGTTATTGTTGTCATTTAGAAATGTGATCACACATAGGTATGAATTGAGATTGCGATTTTCTAATGATTAATTGTGCAGCCCTACAATACTGTTCAACTGATGCAACACTTTTATGCAGACAGGTTGTAAGTAATCCAGAAAAGTTGGAACACCTGTAGGAATTATTAGAGCCAGCATTCACAGCTTGATCAACCTCCATTGCTGCAGAACAGTTTTAAATTGTTAACCCAATTTGTGTTGTGTTGGGAAAAAAAAGCATTTTTGTATAATTTGAAATGTACATTATTTTTCAGTTTTGGGTGAGCTTACCTTTTCTTTCTTTTTTTTTGACCTCTGGCAGTTCACCACTTACCTTTGTCAACCTATTCAAGGGACTTGGAAAAATTGGGATGTTCTAAAACTTTTGACTGGTAGGCTCCTACTTCTTCACTGGGAACATGAGTTACAAATTCTTTTCATTGAGGTCTGGTTATAGATACAAAGCAAACGGAAAACTTTCACACATTTTGGTTTACAGGGTTACAAAACTCAGTTCACAACTACGCATTTGATTTACAAGTATAAAATATTTATGACCACAATTTGAGCCCATAGAAACCTGTCAATACTAACAGATGAACAAACATATTGGTTGGTGTTAGTATTTTTAGAAGATTGCTTGAAATGAAGAAAAATACACACAGAGCAGACATAAAAACATGCATAAATCAGTCTTATCCCATAAGTACAATCACAGAGTGGTATTTACAGTTTTAGTCTTTGTTTCTATGTGTTTATGTGTTCAGGCCAATGATGCCTCAGGGAACATGTGGAACTGGCTGTACTTCATCCCTCTCATCATCATCGGCTCTTTCTTCATGCTCAACCTGGTGCTAGGTGTGCTGTCAGGGTGAGTACAAACTATGAGAATGGTCTGAGATAAAAATTCCTAAAACTATTCCTTATATTTGAACCCAGCTTTATCTTACCAAGTCGCTGCACCTTGTTGGCTTGCCAAAGATAAGATAAAATGGGGAAACAGAAACCTGTACTGGTTCATTGCTGCAAGTAGTTAAATATTCTTTGAGTCATACCATGTTGAGACAGGGCATGTTCTCACAAAGCATTTGTGTCTACCTGTGTGTTTAAACATACAAATTCTACATTTCAGTTGAGAATTTTTCAAGGCTGTAGACTATAACAAAGACATAACCACAGTGGCATTACCAATTCAATTCATTTTCAATTCAATTCAATAAAACTTTATTGATCCTGAAGGTTGACCCCAAAGGAAATTGGGTTAAGGCTGCCGACCTTTGCCAGAGCCATCTTACCCTTCCGACCATACATACATTACACAAACATCATATGTGGAAGACAGGTTGGGTATAACAATGGAAAATGCACAACATGAGGAAAGACGAAGAGAAAAAAAGGAGAATTTGTTATTCCTGTCAGCTTTTGCCTTGAGCATCCAGCTGGCGCCAGGGGGGGGCACATGAGATGAAGATGGTAGTTGATTTGGTTAGTGCGAACAAACTGCTTCCAATTTTACAGTAGTCTAATGTCCATCACTGGTCACCAGGTTTCTCAATTCCCGTTGTTCTTCTTCAAGATGTTATCCATATTGCAGAGCCATGAACTTCTCCAAGATCTTGTCCATATTGTGTTCCAAAAAAACACAGTCTGAGTACTCACAGCCCTGCCCATCATTTATCATGTCGGCCAGCCTAGTGGGATTTTGAACAGCTGAAGGATCTAATTTTGGTTGTGCTGTGGCGTCCAACTACTGTTTTTCCTAGTGTGACTCTAATATCAGTTTCTCTATTTGTGTTGTTTTCTTTTAGCTTGGTGGTTTTGTTTGGCAGCTTACAGCTTTGCTGATAATTCTTTTCGCAAATTTTTCTTACATCATTGTAATTTACAAATACAGCTAAGCCTTCTCAGCACTAAACAGCAGTCACAAACAGATACTAGGATTTACGCTTTTACGTTTTGGGTTTTTTTGGGTTTTTTTTATTAACGGGGGGAGTCATAAATCACTAGTTTTGTAAAGTATAATTAATCACAATTTTAAGTCAGCTATAGTTAAAATCTGTTCTGTTATTCAGATTTGTTTTATATATATAAAAAGTTGTGTTGAAGTCCTCAAACGGTCTTCAAAAGCATTGCATGTGATTTCAAAATGTGTGCAAATATGGTGTACAGAGCAAATAATATTGTTTTAATCAGGGAGCACACAGGCTGTCAGACTGTTACTCCTGATTACAACTTTTCTTCTCCCATATGTGATGCTGAGCACATTGCACTGTTACTCTTACACTTTATGTCATTTTTAACTTCATTTCTGAAGCTCTTTTCAGTAACACAGCTTTAAAACATAATTGAATATGAGCATTAACACTAAAGATGCCTAGCTGAACTAGAATAGAACTATGCTTTCAGATAATTTAAAAATTCATCAGTAAATTTGTTGATTGTATTAAAAAGCCAGTGCAGAAATCTTGTGTGTCACATTTGAATGCAGGTCTCACAGTACCCCTTGCACTGTCTTCACATATCTTGCAAATTCAGGATGGACTCACAGAGTGGCATTCATGTTAATTTTCCAGCTTCCAGCAGTTAAGGTGATTTTTTTTAAGACATAGCATTGTGGATTGACTCTGTCCTTACTCTTAATGTAAACTTTCCCCTCCTATTATCAAATCTACCTCACAGTTTCTTTTTGAAAACAAGTCAGACTGTCCCTCAAAGACCCTAGTAATTTGTTGTTGTTGCAAAGTAATTGGCAGAATATTTTCTTACTCAACATTAATTCGTGTATACAGGGAGTGCAGAATTATTAGGCAAGTTGTATTTTTGAGGAATAATTTTATTATTGAACAACAACCATGTTCTCAATGAACCCAAAAAACTCATTAATA